>NC_041389.1:212997242-213095303 GCF_002162155.2 Triticum dicoccoides | reverse complement strand
CTTAGTGCCGACACGAGGGAGGGGGTCTGCTAGCTACTTTGCACTTTGCTAGGTGAACCTCGATTGGGGGGAGGGGCATGCATTCGTAGCTTAGGGTTCCCTTCATGCCGACACGAGGGGGTGGGGGCAAGCAGTACCGTGCGCTTTGCGAGATAGGTGCCACATCGAAGTTGCATTTGGTATTTGAAAATCAAACCACCCTTTTCACACATAAATTTGGTCCACATGCAAGTGTGTTCGTGTTCTGACCCTCTCATGCGTCATTTTTCGCCAAATTTATCAACATTAGACAAGTTGGATGATGCAACAGACACTGTTTACTCAAACTAACTGTAGTGGACTTAACACGACAGATGCCCTAGCAAAAGGACTTAGGTGTGGAGCAATTACATCTAGGTTAACTTGAAGGGGTTAAACAAGACAAAGGACATAGAGAGTTTACCCAGGTTCGGCCCCTCTCAACGAGGTAAAAGCCTACTCCTGCTTTAGGTTGTATTGCTTGGTTTTCGATTACTAGGGAGTGAATACGCTTGTCCTAGTTCTCGATGAGTTGTCTCTTGAGTTAACCCGCCGCTGGGTCACCCTTTATATACAGGTTGATGCCCGGCGGCTTACAGAGTTTGGCCAGCTCACACAAACATGACCGGTTCGGTTTCTACTAAGCTTGCCTTACAATACAACATAAACATATGGCGGCTCATCTCTTTGGGCCCTAAGTCACCTCTCGATCTTGGGCCTTCAGTAAGCCTGCTTCATGAACCGCCATCTTCTCGCCCTCTTGGGCCTTGTCAGGCTTCTTCATTGTTAAGCCGCCTACTGCATGACCCGGCCCCTCCTGGGCGGGTTATAATCAATAGTTATATCCCCAACATTAGGCCCCAGGTTGATTTGAACTTGTTCACATCAATCTTCAGTACTTGACTCAGTAGAATCTTCCATCGTCAATTTTTACCAATTCATTGCAACCCTCCATGATGTCACATCTCAGAATTGCACTAACCCTCCATGACATCATATCACATTAACTTCACGCGAAGCCCAGAACATCTCAACAGATCTTTATCTTTAATGGACCTCCCAAAAATTGAGGCGTCCGTGTAGCCACATAATCATTTTTTCGGCCTCCTCGATTCCCATGCATGCCATTTATCCATCTCCTTATAAATAGGGACAGGGGGTCCTCCTTTTCATTTTTACCTTGCCCCCTCGTCTCCGTCTTCTTCCTCGCGCCGCCTCGGCCAACTCAAGCTCCACCGCTGCCGCCTCCATCTAGTGTCCTCAACTCCCGCTGCTGCATCGACCTGATCAGACCAAAGCACTGCGGCACACCTCCGCTGTTCCTCAACCTCAGTAAGTACTCACTTTCCCCGTAGCAGATCTTCATTAGGGTTTTCGCCGTTCATCGGCGTTCTTCACCATTCCTCATTTTTATTTCTCGGTCGCGTAGTTGATCTGAATACGGTACCAAATTTGTGTGGTAACAGTTAGCATTCTTTTTCAATTGAAGAAGATCATCCCTCTGTACAAAAATCGGATCTACGCATAAGAGTTGTTCTGCTACCGCTACCTTAGGTTTAGATTTTATTTCTTTTTCTGCACTACTGCAGATCCAAAATCACAGCATCAATTTGTGGAATCTGTTTTTCCAAGACTTAGCAAATCCTCACTTATAGATCTGAAATATGGCAACTGTTCGGGCGGCTTAAATGATAAACTGTAACCCACCATATACCATTTGTCCCCTTTTAAGCCGCCAGTATCTATTCACAATCCGTATAACCCGGCGTTGTCTTCCGGTAGAACCATGTTAATCTTTATAGCACTTATCCTTCTGCCTATGAACCGACCTTGCATAACATACTTACTCCTTGATAATAGGCTGGCTTAACAGCATAATCTTAAACTGGTATTATCTTCTTTTGTAGGCTTTCGTGAACAATGACCAAAATTATAACCTCATGCAACTGGGTCACCTCTCGGGTCACCGAGCAAACATTTGTTGAACTTGTGCAAGTGAGCGTCCTAGACGCAAAAGATATCATTCACTGAAGGGCCCAGGAACAGAAACCGTCCCTAAACCCAAAGAGGGCAAAGTCATCGTCTTTACTGGTCACATGCTTCGGGGGTTTACGCCACCCGGCTCAAAAAAAATCCATGACGTGCTGCATTTCTTCAAACTCCATCCTCAAGACATCAGGCCCAATTCCGTTTCAAACATTTGTAATTTCCAAGTGTTTTGTGAAGTATACCTTCAACAGGAGCCCACTATAGAGCTGTTTAGGGAATTCTATTATTTGAACCGGTAGGTCGAGTTCACGGACGGGCCCAGCCTACTAGTAGGTGGCATTTCGATTCAGAGGCGGAAAGAAGCTACATTTCCTGCTGCCAAGCTTCCCAGTCATCCAAAAGACTGGAATCAGACGTGGTTCTACTGTCAAGATACATCTCCAGAAGGTGAAAATCCCTAGCCGGTCTTCCATAAAAACCGGCTTAGAAACAGGACCACCTCCCGGAATGGATCAGTACAAGCGAACGTGCCAAGTATATGCCCATCTTTTCAAAGATTAGAGCTTTCATGGCTAATGGTTTGATTGGCATGGATTTGGTTCGATGCTGGGTCGCACGGAGAATTCTGCCCTTAAGCCGCTGATCCGTCTTAATGTGCGAGTACACTAGAGATGTCAAAGATCCCCAACGCCACTGCCAGATAGAGCTAACTGATGAAGTGATAGAGGCAAAGGTGTCCCGTCTTTCGATGAGATGATGGATATCGCTTTGGTGGCAGTCGACTTTGACGATCCGACTACGAACGTGTGAGGACGTCGCGCCTTAGCAATCGCTAAACCAACTCCAAGAGGTTATTGACCACGCCGGAGCACGATCAACCTGACCACGAGGGTCTGTTTCCTGCGAGCAAACGAAGAACAAGCAAGAAACTGAGATTGCAATCTGGATATTGCGAATATAAGATGAAAGCTTTATTGATCAAGGTGGGGTTCTGTGACGCCTTTGTCTGGTCGTTGAACACAAACGAAGTACGCGAAGTTGCAGCTATGGCGAACTTTTAATCTAAACAAAACCCAAAGTCTAAACGATGCCCTAAGGGCTGTATATATGGAGGAAGAGGGGGGAATTTCGTGGCCCTTGGTGGAGGGGTCCGAAATCATCCCTATCTCTTGTTTCCCCACACATACGGACTCTAAAAATAGCCTATACTTATGTATTTCGGAATTACATGGGCCTGGCCCAATAATAAGGTGATGCAGCTCCTAAAATAGCCTCGGGACGAAATTTATGAAGTGGCATCTTGTATATTTCGTCCAAGGCTTCATGCACCCATTATGGTGGCTTCAAAGTCCTGAAATCATCACTTGTAACTCCGTTCTTGTTCTTCTTGCGCATGCCATCATCTCCATGCTTGTTCTTGCTCCAATGTTCATCCTTCTCCAAGCTAGGCCCTTCATTTGTAAGCAAAACAAATGTATCCAATTTAGGCAACATCATATTCTCATGAACATTAGAATCATTACCAAGAAACGAAAGTACCTGGTAATTTAGTTGGCGTGCACGAGCTCTAGTAATTGGTCCAGTATGTATAGCAGCAGGGGCTGTGGGTGTAACAATTGTATTGATGTCCTCATCATCCTCCCCTTCTTGAAATGAAGTCGTCCTCGACGGAAGTTCATCTTCCTCACCCAAATAAGGCTTCAAATCTGCAATGTTAAAAGTGGGACTAACCCCAAAATCTGCAGGCAGCTCAAGTTTATATGCATTATCATTTATTTTCTCTAACACCTTAAAGGGACCATCAGCACGTGGCATTAACTTTGATTTGCGCAAATCAGGAAATCTATCCTTACGCAAATGTAACCAAACAAGATCTCCAGGTGCAAACACAACATGTTTTCTACCCTTATCTCCAGCAAGTTTATATTTAGCATTCATACGGTCAATGTTTTCCTTAGTTAACTCATGCATTTTTAAAATCAATTCAGCACATTGTTTAGCATCAAAATTAACCTTCTCCGAAGATGGAAGAGGCAACAAATCAATAGGTGCACGAGGTAGGAAACCATACACAACTTCAAAAGGGCACATCTTAGTAGTAGAATGCAATGAACGATTATAAGCAAATTCAATATGAGGCAAGCATTCCTCCCACATTTTCTTATTATTCTTCAAAACAGCCCTAAGCATAGTAGACAACGTTCTATTGACTACTTCAGTTTGTCCATCAGTTTGGGGGTGACAAGTAGTACTAAAAAGCAGTTTAGTCCCCAACTTAGCCCATAAACATCTCCAAAAGTGGCTAAGAAATTTAGTATCACGATCTGAAACAATAGTATTTGGCACACCATGCAAGCGAATAATTTCACGAAAGAACAAATCAGCAACATTAACAGCATCATCGCTTTTATGACATGGTATAAAGTGTGCCATTTTCGAGAATCTATCCATGACAACAAATATGCTATCCCTTCCCTTCTTTGTTCGAGGTAAACCTAAAACAAAGTCCATAGATATATCCTCCCAAGGAACACTAGGTACAGGCAAAGGCATATATAAACCATGAGGATTGAGTCGTGACTTAGATTTTTGACATGTAGTGCATCGAGCAATAAAACGCTCAACATCCCGTCTCATCTTTGGCCAAAAGAAATGTGTAGCAAGTACGTCCTCCGTCTTCTTCACGCCAAAGTGTCCCATTAATCCTCCTCCATGCGCCTCCTGCAACAACAAAAGACGAACGGAGCTAGCTGGAATGCATAGCTTGTTAGCACGAAACATAAATCCATCGTTAACGACGAACTTGTTCCACATTCTTCCTTCTTTACAATTCTGCATTACATCTTTAAAATCAGCATCATGCACATATTGATCTTTGATGGTCTCCAAACCAAATATTTTGAAGTCAAGTTGTGAAAGCATAGTATAGCGGCGAGACAATGCATCAGCAATAACATTTTCTTTTCCCTTCTTGTGTTTAATGACATAAGGAAAAGTCTCAATGAATTCAACCCATTTAGCATGTCTACGATTCAGTTTAGCTTGACTTCTAATATGTTTCAAAGATTCATGATCAGAATGTATAACAAATTCTTTGGGCCATAAATAATGTTGCCATGTTTCTAAAGTCCGAACAAGAGCATATAATTCTTTATCATAAGTAGAATAATTCAGACTAGGCCCACTCAATTTTTCAGAAAAGTATGCAACAGGTTTGCCATCTTGTAATAACACACCTCCTAATCCAATTCCACTAGCATCACATTCAAGCTCAAAAGTCTTATTAAAATCAGGAAGTTGGAGTAAAGGAGCATGTGTCAACGTATCTTTCAATACCGTGAAGGCTTCTTCCTGTGCGGTACCCCAAAGAAAAGGCACATCTTTCTTTGTAAGCTCATTGAGAGGTGCAGCAATGGTGCTGAAATCTCTCACAAAACGCCTATAGAATCCAGCGAGGCCAAGAAAACTCCTCACTTGTGTGACCGTTTTGGGCTGCGGCCAACTCTCAATAGCTTCAATCTTGGCTTTATCAACTTCAATTCCCTGTGGAGTAACAACATAGCCAAGAAAAGATACTCGGTCGGTGCAAAAGGTGCACTTCCCAAGGTTACCAAACAAACGTGCATCACGTAGAGCAATAAAAACAGCACGTAAATGTTCCAAATTTTCTTCCAAAGATCTGCTATAAATCAATATGTCATCAAAGTAAACTACCACAAATCGTCCAATGAAAGCACGTAAAACTTCGTTCATTAATCTCATGAAAGTACTAGGTGCATTAGTTAACCCAAAAGGCATGACTAACCACTCATATAATCCAAACTTAGTTTTAAATGCTGTTTTCCATTCATCTCCCAGTTTCATACGAATTTGATGGTAGCCACTACGCAAATCAACTTTGGAGAATATTGTAGAGCCACTCAATACATCAAGCATATCATCTAGCCTAGGAATAGGATGACGATAACGAATAGTAATATTATTAATGCCTCTACAATCAACACACATACGTGATGTACCATCCTTTGTCGGCACTAGAATAATAGGAACATCACAAGGACTAAGGGATTCGCGTATATAACCTTTGTCGAGAAGCTCTTGTACTTGACGCATAATCTCCTTCGTCTCCTCTGGATTAGTACGGTATGGTGCACGGTTTGGCAGTGAAGCACCGGGAATTAAGTCAATCTGATGCTCAATCCCTCGAATAGGCGGTAATCCCAGTGGCACGTCTTGTGGAAAAACGTCAGCGAACTCCTGCAAAATGTTAGTGACAGCAGGAGGCAAAGAGGAAGGCACGTCCTCGAATGAAAATAATGCCTCTTTGCACACAAAAGCATAGCAAACAGATTTGCTGAAATCTAGCTCATCAATATCAGATTTGGTGGCAAATAAACATGCACTTTTCAATTTAATTTCAGAAGCAACACTGGATGGTTTATTATTAGGCTTCATTTGTTGCTCAAATTCTTTTGCCACAATCTGATTTTCACTCTTATTCTTCTCCTATTTTGCTTTATTAGCTCTATTAATATCATCTTTCAAAATGGAATCAGGAGTCATAGGAAGGAAAGTAATATTTTTATCCTTATGAACAAGAGTATAGTGATTGTTTCTACCATGGTGTACAGAATTTTTATCAAATTGCCATGGTCTACCAAGTAATAAGGAACATGCTTGCATAGGTACCACATCACAATCAACATAATTAGCATATGTAGAGATACTAAAATGCACAGGAACAGTACGTGTTACCTTAACCTTGCCGCTGTTGTTGAACCATTGGATGTAGTAAAGATGTGGATGTGGTCTTGTGGTGAGAGAAAGCTTCTCCACCATCTCCATGCTAGCCAAGTTGTTGCAGCTCCCTCCGTTTATTATGACGCGCACAGAACGTTCCTTCACAACTCCCTTGGTATGGAACAAATTGTGCCTCTGATTTTGCTCAGCTTGTGTGACCTGCACACTCAAAACACGTTGAGCAACTAAACATTCATACCTGTCAGCGTCTTCAGGAGCCATGTATTGCGTCTCATGATCAGAATCATCTCCACCATGTTCTTCACGTGTAATAAGAGCCAATGTCTCCTCATCATAGTCACTAGCGGACTCATATCCACCATCCGCGGTAGCAATCATCACACGCGGAGATTTGCATTCTCTCGCATAATGACCTCCTCCCTTACAACGACGACAAATAATATCACTTGTGTGCCCTGTTGATGCCCTGGAAGAAGAAGAACTCTGTGCAGGCCCGGCAGGTGCGCTCTTGGCAGATAATGGTGGTTGTTCCTGTTTTCTTGTATCACGGCTGTAGGAGGCACCTGATTGAGGTGCTGGTGCAGTTGAAGTAGAAGATGCACGCGGCGTCCATGAGGAAGGTCGGCCTGCAGAAAAGTTAGTTCGCGCCAATGCTTGTCGATCCTACACTTCACGTTCAGCTTTACAAGCAAGATGGAATAAACGAGTGATATTAGTATACTCCTTATAGTCTAGAATGGTCTGAATCTCTCTATTTAATCCATCCAGAAAACGTGCAAGCATAGCTTCATTCTCCTCAACAATACCACATCGAATCATGCCAGTTTGTAATTCCTGATAATATTCTTCTACAGAATTTTTTCCTTGTCTTAAATGCTGCAATTTTTGAAGCAATTCACGTTGATAATATGGTGGAACCCAATGCGTACGCATAGCGGTTTTCAAAGCAGCCCAAGTAGTTGGAATAGGATATAATCTACAATGTTCAGACCACCATACACATGCAAAACTAGTGAAAGCACAAACAGCAGCAGCAACTCGTCTCTCCTCAGGATATTGTAAACATGTAAATCGTTGTTCAGTTTCTAACTCCCAAGTAAGATATATATCAGGAACATATCTACCCTCAAATGGTGGAATATTCAATTTCAGTTTAGGAATGTGGACATCATCTCGTACCTGAGGTGGTGGTGCAGGCCTACCATTACGAATATATACCTGAGGTCGACCTGGTGGTGGTGGTGCTGGTGGCTGCACGTAGTTCGGATTTTGATCAACCTCATCCTCATAATCTCCCACATAATCATCATCCTCCTGGGTACCAGCAGCAGCAGTAGCAGGATCCAAAGAAGCACCAACAGCAGTAGCAGCAGCACCAGAATTTTGTCCTGGCTCAATAGGAACACGCTGTGCTCGTCCATACTGATTCGGAAGGGGGCGTAGTTGTTGTTGCAGAGGTGCGACAGGTGCAGCCGATGGTGGAAGACGCGCAAGCAGTTCATTAAATCTGTTATCGAGCTTTGTTTCGAACGTCTTCTCAAGGCCAGTAATCTTCTCCATGGCCTCTTCAAAATTGTTCAGCACATCTTGCACCTGTTCAGTCATCATTTGCTGAAACTTATCATGAAGCTCCTTGTTCGGTAAGTTCTCCCAGTCAATCTCGCCGGCTTGTGATCCTGGCATGGTTAGCAGCAATAGAAACACACAAGAATATGATCCTACAGACTACTAAGAAGTTGTGGTGGTGTATCACAAACCCGTCAAGCAAACCTCAAATTCTTACCAGTTCTTACCCAGCAGCAGGTGGTGATCGGCAACCGTTGTAGTCAAAACTTCTCAAAGCTTGGATAGAGCGATTACCAGGGAAAGTCAAACGCACGACGTAGATGTATGTGGAGCTGGGAAGGCTTATAATATGGTAGCAAAAAGGGTCAGCAATAATCAATTCAGAGATGCAAAGTTGAATAAACGCTCAACGACGGTACTGTGCTGGTCCTAGGCTAGACTGTGCTAGAGACGCGAGCCTAGAACACCAACAAAATCACGGCGCGGCACGTAAACAAGGGAGGAGCACACTCTGAATTTTTTTCTCTTTTTTTTGCACTTTTTTTCCTCTTTTTTTTTGCTCCGCAACAAATTTTTTTCGAAAAAGTCTACAAATGGTCTAAAAACTGCCTAGCCAGAATTTTCCAGACTTAGTTTTTTTTTTGAAATTGGAACAATTTTTCTTCTGCGGATGGCTCAGAAGTTGGGGAGTCCTTCTCTGTCATGACTCGGAGTATCGCGTGATCTGGAAATCGAGAACAATGCAACAATTACTGGACTCGGACTAGGACTGGTGGCGGAGATGAATCTGGTGGAACTCGGACTGGTGGCGGAGATGAATCTGGTGGAACACGGACAGGTGGCGGATATATGTTGCAGGTGAACTCGGATTGGCGTGATGGCGGCGGATATGTGGTGGCGTATATGGATTCGGATTGGCGGTGAATATGTGGTGGTGGTATACGGCAACAGCGACGATGATGATGCGGTGGTGATATATGGCAGCGGCGACGTGACAACCTGTGAACAGAACTCGAAACTCTAAAAGACTAGATGCTAAGACCAGCAACTTGACACGACGATGCAACCACAAATTCAACAAAGCAAATACAGAAAAGATTATGCAAAGTCTCAGATTGGTTCGGATGGGATGAACTAACCCTAATTTTTTTTGGCTTTTTCGTGGACTATAGGTATGAAGAACAGACTCGATCTAAACTATGAAAAACTGTAAAATCTCACCGAGCAACCTGGAAATCTGATACCACTTGATAGAGGCAAAGGTGACCCGTCTTTCGATGAGATGATGGATATCGCTTTGGTGGCAGTCGACTTTGACGATCCGACTACGAACGTGCGAGGACGTCGCGCCTTAGCAATCGCTAAACCAACTCCAAGAGGTTATTGACCACGCCGGAGGACGATCAACCTGACCACGAGGGTCTGTTTCCTGCGAGCAAACGAAGAACAAGCAAGAAACTGAGATTGCAATCTGGATATTGCGAATATAAGATGAAAGCTTTATTGATCAAGGTGGGGTTCTGTGACGCCTTTGTCTGGTCGTTGAACACAAACGAAGTACGCGAAGTTGCAGCTATGGCGAACTTTTAATCTAAACAAAACCCAAAGTCTAAACGATGCCCTAAGGGCTGTATATATGGAGGAAGAGGGGGGAATTTCGTGGCCCTTGGTGGAGGGGTCCGAAATCATCCCTATCTCTTGTTTCCCCACACATACGGACTCTAAAAATAGCCTATACTTATGTATTTCGGAATTACATGGGCCTGGCCCAATAATAAGGTGATGCAGCACCTAAAATAGCCTCGGGACGAAATTTATGAAGTGGCATCTTGTATATTTCGTCCAAGGCTTCATGCACCCATTATGGTGGCTTCAAAGTCCTGAAATCATCACTTGTAACTCCATTCTTGTTCCCCTTGCGCATGCCATCATCTCCATGCTTGTTCTTGCTCCAATGTTCATCCTTCTCCAAGCTAGGCCCTTCATTGTAAGCAAAACAAATGTATCCAATTTAGGCAGCATCATATTCTCATGAACATTAGAATCATTACCAAGAAACGAAAGTACCTGGTAATTTAGTTGGCGTGCACGAGCTCTAGTAATTGGTCCAGTATGTATAGCAGCAGGGGCTGTGGGTGTAACAATTGTATTGATGTCCTCATCATGAAGACATCCCAAATCCCTGCTGAACGAGAGCTCGACAGATTGTAGCAAAATAGGGTTAAATCCTTTCTGTGTTCTCAACAAGCCATTGGCTGTATGTATTTAAACCATTTCCAATTTAATCATCTTCCCTTGAATTATTTTCTTAGCCATGTGATTGTTACGGACCGACTCTTCTTTCTGGAACAAGAAACTTCAGGAAAAATCGGCGAAGAAGACCCAGACAAAGAATAAGGCTCCTAAAAAGCCTGCCAAGAAGAAGACCAACCCCTCCAAGTTATTTAACTTCGATGATAATGATGAGTCGGAGCTAAAACTTGACTCACTTGGCTCATTTTTGTACATCTTATTGATAATGATCACTATCAGGATAATGCGGAGGCCAGCCGTGCAGACGATGAAGAGGTAATTATACTCTCCTCTGGCTCAGAACATTTGCCAAGACAGAAAGTTCGACAAGCAAGCTGAAAAGTAAGGTTTTCTCACGCTTTAGGTTATCTGGATCCCAACTTTCTTTTGAAGAAGCGGCAGCATGAAGCTCACCGCACAACCCGGAACAGCGGCGGTGGGATTCTCTCCTTCGTCTTACCCAACACGCCGGCTCCTCGCAAGCGCCGTCCAGAGGTTTCACAGATTTCTGACTTAGCTTTTCCCAAGGCGGGTCTTATTCGACAACCTCTTAACCCTTCTGATTCAAACTATCAAGGAACCTCTCACTCTTCATATAGTGATTCCACTGGGACTCAGGTTCTTCTATTGAAGAATGTTCCTGGGTGAGAACACTTAAACCTTCTTGCTTTAATACCTTATTCAATTGGTATACTAATCTCATCATGTGTTTTACTTTCAGTGTTATGGACAAACCCATCAAGAAGCTGAAAGTTAATAAACCAGCCAAAGATCCCAAGGTTGCTGACCCGGAGAAACAGACAATGTCTGAGTATTTTTACCAAACTTCTGAAGCAACCATGGATGATCCGCCGCCAGAAGAGCACCCTGTCACCATGGCATCCATGAATGTTGACCCAGAGAATGCTAAACCGCCCAATCTCGCTCAGCCGGCTCAAGAAACTAGAGATGTAATAGTTACTGGGACAGGCAGGCAACCCCACCGTCTTATCCAAGCACATCGCCAAAGAAGAAATTCCAGATGTTCATAAGGGCAAGTTGAAATTGGAGTGGGAAAGCTATGCCCAGTTCAGTGCTCAAGAGATTCATTCAGGATATCTAAACCGCCTTCACTCAAGCCGTGACTTTGAGGCCGGCATGGTCAACCTCATGAAGGAGCATTTTGAGGTAATCACTACAATCTTTTCCATATAAGTATATCTTTACCAGCCGCCAAGTCTACTGGATATGATAGAATTGAATATGTTGTAGACTTTAGATAGCCTCATCAGTCTTGTCATAGCATGCTGCAGGTGCAGAATCAAAACGAGTAGCCCCCAAGGGCCAGCTTAAGCTAAATAGCTGAAACCAGGACTTTAATTTGAAGTTCTTAACTTCGCATATGTAGCTCCTAAGGGCCGGCTTAAACTAACAAGTTAAACCGGGACTTCAAATAGTAGTGCTCAATTTCTCACATGTAGCCCACAAGGGCCGGCTTAATCAGGTTGGCTAAGCCGGTACTTATCACCATAATTACGAATAAAATCCGAATATGTAGCCCCCCTGAACTGGCTGCAGTTGAAGAACTTTAGCCGGGTCATTTAGAGATTTGTCTTCAAAAGAGCAATGTACATTAGCCCCCAAGTTCCAAGTAAAATACTTGTATTATGCTTGGGACTTCAAATAAAGTGATTATCATAACCATATACCGCTGCTGACTCACCTTATCTTGTAAGCTGAATTGAACATGAAAGAATCTCAAGTGGTGGATCTAAGGAAAAATATCCAATCCCAACAAGCAGAAACTTCAATGGCCAAGGAAGAACTGACAACCTCCTTAGAAAATATTGAGAAGTTGAAAAAAGATTTTAGCACTAAGAGAACCAGCTGGGACTCCGAGAAAGCGGCTATATTGAAAAGAGCAGAAGATGTAGAAATATCTTTGGTAATGTAGGCTCTAGAAGCTCCAAGCTAGGTCAAGACATGCGCATAAGGCTTAAAGCTGTATATACCCTTTTGGAGCAGTTGTACACTGGTGCTCAACGGGTTATTTATGCCGCCTCCCATAAGAAACAACCACCTTCCCTCATCAAGGAAGTGTTGGAAAAGTTGTCCGTGCTGCCACAAAGGGTTGAAGAATTAAAGCGATCAGCCGCCAGAGCCGGTGCCGTCACCGCACTGAGCCGGGCAAAAGCATGGCAAGTAGAACTTAACCCGGAAGAGCTAGCCACCGGTTACCCTAGCTTAAAAGAAGATGGGTCTCCCTTCAGCGCCGACAACTTCACCAGTATAGTAAGGGAGATGCATCCTTTGGCAAGCAAATTGGCCGAGGAAACTGATCTCTCCAAGTATCATTCGGTTTATGATGCTGAAAATGCCAACGTGAAGGCACCGGTTCATGAAACCGTGGATCTTATCCCGCCAACACGTAAGCATACCTTCACTCCTGATATTAACCCGTCAAGCCGTATAGATGATAAAGTTGTATTTAGAGCATTGACTGGGATCAACTAGGCCACATCTGACTTCCAGCCAATGGATGAACAAGAAGAAGAACCGGTGCAGGAAGACCCGGAACCTTCAACGCGCCAAGACCAGGGATAGTGAACCACGACCCGGCTGTCGACTTGCCATATAGCAGTTGTGCACAACAAAAAAACTTATTCTTTTGGACCATATGACGCCTTGTAATAGGCTAGTTGAAAACCATGATCTGCCATGCCATCGTGCATGTTTATTTGTCCTAACACTTTAAACTGCCAATCTTGATAGGGAAAGATCTGCCATTTCTGCTCTTAATATTATCAGTCAGACAAGTCATATTCATCATACTCCCTGCACACAAGTAGATAACATATGCCCTGGAGGTTTACCCCAGGGCGGATCATGATGTCCAATATAAAAGTTGTTGGTGACTGTATAGTCCATAACCAGGGCGGGTTATCTAAACCTCGCATATTCATAGAATAAACAAATAACATACCTGTTATATTTGTTCATACCGCCGGCTTACCACGCAATATGCATCAAGGGTATCAACCTAGAAAATTTTAGAGAGCAGAGCTCCAAGTGCATAATCAAAGCATACTGGTGACTTATCATCCAAAGCCAGGCCGGGTTATCAAAAACCTCAGATATACTCAAATATGAGCCATAAGGATTAAGGCTACATGGCCTGAATCATTTTAAACCATATGTCAATATGGTACAATTCGATGAACTCAAATAATGTTCAAATGAAACAACAAACCAGAAAAAACAAGGCTATCATAGGCTACCAAACCTCAATAACAAGTGCTATTCAAGGGCCGCCCGACCAGTGAGCTAATACTTTATTCAAACCTATAAGCCAGGCCTCACACGACCAACCGCCATTTTAACTTTGACAAGTTCACGGTCTTTAAAAAGATTGACTATCAAGAGTACGGCGGGTCATTCCAGGATTACCTGGTCGGAGCGGCAGACATACAAAGGCAGGATAACTCGGAGTTTTCGTGAATACACCTGGCGTCCAAGGCGATCAAAAGGGTAAATATATAGCTATTGTCATTGAATAGGAATCCCCCAAGCAATCTATTAACAAGCCATCAAGGCAGGTTACATATGTTTGATAGCAAGTTCTCTTTGGTAACCGTTTAACTTAGGTAGAAAGCCCACAAGTCATTTCAACAAGGCATATAAGCTGGATCAAAGGGTAGTCAAAGCTATGCTCAATGAGCAGGAAGCCCCCATGTTATTTGCAACAAGGCGTGCAAGCTGGATCAAGAGGGTAGTCATAGCTATGCTCAGTGAGCAGGAAGCCCCCAAGTGATCTTATGAATTGACAATAAAGACTCAGATACTCATAAATGAAATGACAGAGGACCTGAATTATTAGGGATGCTGGCTTTATTATACTAATTATAATATATACATTGGTAGAAGTATGTACATCACAAGAGCCAGTGGCTCAGGTGTAATAAGGCCGAAGATGAGCAATATTCCACGGCCGACGGGTCTCCTCCTCCGACTTACGTGAGTCCTTGTGGTCTCGAACATCGATGAGGTAGTATGATCCGTTGTTTAGATTTTTGCTGACCACAAAAGGCCCTTCCCAAGGTGGGGATAACTTATGCATATCTGTTTGATCATGGATGAGCCGGAGCACTAAGTCACCTACTTGAAAGGTCCGGGTTTTAACCCAGCGACTATGATATCGACACAGATCTTGCTAGTAGATTGCTAAACGAGCCGCCGCAAGGTCACGCTCCTCATCCAGGAGGTCAAGAGCATCCTGTCGTGCCTTTTCATTATCAGCCTCAACATAAGCCGCCACGCAGGGCGAGTCATGATGGATGTCACTGGGAAGAACCGCCTCTGCTTCGTAAACCATGAAGAAAGGCATGCACCCCGTAGATCTGTTGGGGGTAGTATTGATACTCCAAAGCACTGAAGGTAACTCCTCAACCCAACAACCCGGCGTCCTCTGCAAAGGGACCATAAGCCGGGGTTTTATGCCTCTCAAGATTTCCTGATTGGCTCTTTCAGCTTGACCATTGGACTGTGGGTGGGCCACAGATGAAACATCAAGCCGAATATGTTCACGTTGACAAAATTCTTTCATAGCACCATTAGACAAGTTAGTGCCATTATCAGTTATGATGCTGTGATGGTAACTGATGAGGACATCAATACCATTGTTACACCCACAGCCCTTGCTGCTATACATACTGGACCAATTACTAGAGCTCGTGCATGCCGATTGAAAAGCCAGGTAACATCCATTTCTTGGTAACGATTCTAATGTTCATGAGAATATGATGCTGCCTAAATTGGATACATTTGGTTTGCTTACAAATGAAGGGCCTAGCTTGGACAAGAAAGATGAACCTTGGAGCAAGTTCAAGCATGGAGATGATGGCATGCGCAAGGGGAACAAGAACGGAGTTACAAGTGATTATTCCAGGACTTTGAAGCCACCATAATGAGTGCATGAAGCCTTGGATGAAATATACAAGATGCCACTTCATAAATTTTGTCTAGAGGCTATTCTAGGTGCTACGTCACCTTATTTTGGGCTAGGCCCATGTAATTTCGAAATACTTGAATATAGGTTGTTTTTAGAGTCCGTATGTGTGGGGAAACAAGAGTTAGCGTTCGTTTAGGACCCCTCCTCCAAGGGCCACGAAATCCCCCCTTTCCTCCATATATACAATACTTAGGGCATCATTTACACTTTGGGTTTTGTTTAGATTAAAAGTTTGCCATAGCTGCAAATTCGCGTACTTCATTTGTGTTGAACGACTAGACAAAGACATCACAGAACCCCACCTTGATCAATAAAGCTTTCATCTTATATTTGCAATATCCAGATTGCAATCTTAGTTTCTTGCTTGTTCTTCGTTTCCTTGCAGGAAATAGACCCTCGTGGTCAGGTTGATCATGCTTCGGCGTGGTCAATAACCCCTCGGAAGTTGGTTTAGCGATTGCTAAGGCGCGACGTCTCGCACGTTCGTAGTTGGATCGTCAAGGTCAACTCCCATAGAAAATGATAGCTATCTCATCGGAACATCGGGACACCCTCGCCTCTATCAAGTGGAATCAGATTTCCAGGTTGCTCGGTGAGATTTTACAGCTTTTCATAGTTTAGATCGAGTTTGTTCTTCATACCTACAGTCCACGAAAAAGCCACACAAAAAATTAGGGTTAGTTCATCATATACGAACCAATGTGAGCCTTGGCATAATCTTTTTAGGGTTTTTGCTTTGTTGAATTTGCGGTTGCATCATCGTGTCTAGTTGCTGGTCTTAGCGTCTAGTCTTTTAGAGTTTCGAGTTCTGGTCAGAAGTTGTCACACCGCCGCCGCACCATCATCATTGCCACTGCCATCTACCACCACCACTTATGCGCGACCGATCTGTATCCATATACCATCACCAATACGTATCCATATACCACCACCAATCCTTATCCATATACCACCACCCCTAGCATATACCACCACTGCTGCCATATACCACCACCGTTGCCATATCTTACCATCATATATCCACCACCAATCCGAGTTCTTTTCATATTAGGTTTGCTTTGGAGATCCATCTATTTTCCGATTCGTGTTTCCTTGCCTGAGTAGATTTAAAAAGAAGACCCCCGGGCAGTTTTTAGGCCAAAATTTCGGCAGCCGAAAATATTTTTTTCTTATCCTGTTTTTAGGCTTTTATGAGTCTTTTGAGACACTTGCCATCATAGTGATTTTTTGTCGCACTCTTTCGGCATCGCTACCCTGATTTCCGGAAAAAAATATTAGTCAAAGGAATTTCGTGCCTATCCTGTTAGTTTGACTTGGGAAGAGTTTTGAGACACTCGCCAATATAGTGATTTTTTGCAAAAAAAGGAGTGATTTTTCTTCAAAGTGGGCTTTTCCCTTGTTTTTGTGCCACGCGGTGATTTTGTTAGTGTTCTAGGCTCACGTCTCTAGTATGGTCTAGCCTAGGACCAGCACAGTACCATCGTTGAGCGTTTATTCAACTTTGCATCTCTAGATTGATTATTGCTGACCCTTTTTGCTACCATATTATAAGCCTTCCCAGCTCCACATACATCTACTTCGTGCGTTTGACCCTTCCTGGTAATCGCTCTATCCAATCTTTGAGAGTTTTAACCACATCGGTTGGCGATCACCGCCTGCTGCTGGGTAAGAACTGGTAAGAATTTGAGATTTGCTTGACGGATTTGTGGCACCCACCACCACCACTTGTTAGTAGTCTGTAGGATCATATTCTTGTGTGTTTCTATTGCTGCTAACCATGGCAGGATCACAAGCCGACGAGATTGACTGGGAGAACATGACGAAGAAAGAGCTTTGTGATAAATTTGAGCAAATGTTGAGTCAACATGTGGAAGACGTCATGGCTACCTTCGGAAAGGCACTGGAGAGGATTGATGACATCGAGAAGACAATTGATACCAAGTTGGATGCCAAGTTCGATGAAGTACTCGCGTGTCTTCCACAACCACCGCCTGCTGCTCCTGTCGCACCTCTACATCATCATCATCATCATCATCAACAACAACAACAACAACAACAACAACAACAACAACAACAACAACAGCAAGAACAAGAACAACAACAACAACAACAACAACAACAACAACAACAACAACAACAACAACAACAACAACAACATCGCATTCCAAATCAAGTGGGCCGAGCATTGCGCGTTCCCCTTGAGCCTGGTCAAAATTCTGGTGCCGATGTACCTACTGTTGATGCTTCTGTAGCTCCTGCTGCTACTGCACAGGTGGAGGACCATAACGAGGATGAGGTTGATCAAAATTAGAACTACGTGGAACCAACAGCACCACCACCACCAGGTCGTCCTCATGCATATCATCGCAACGGTAGGGCTGCACCCCCACTTGAGGTACGAGATCGTGACCATCTTCCTAAACTAAAATTGAATATTCCATTGTTTGAGGGTAGATATGTTCCTGATATATATCTTACTTGGGAGTTAGAAACTGAACAACGCTTTACATGTTTACAATATCCTGAGGAGAGACGTGTTCCTGCTGCTGTTTGTGCTTTACTAGTCTTGCATGTGTTTGGTGGTCTCGACATTGAAGATTATATCCTATTCCAACTACTTGGGCTGCTTTGAAAACTGCAATGCGTACTTGTTGGGTTCCACCATATTATCAATGTGAATTTCTTCAAAAATTGTAGCGTTTAAGACAAGGAAAAAATTCTGTAGAAGAATATTATCAGGAATTACAAGACTGGAATGATTAGATGTGGTATTGTTGAGGATAATGAAGCTATGCTTGCAAGTTTTATGGGTGGATTAAATAAAGAGATTCAGACCATTCTAGAGTATAAGGAATATAATAATATCACTCGTTATTCCATCTTGCTTGCAAAGCTGAACGTGAAGTGCAGGATAGACATGCATTGGCGCGAACTAACTTTTCTGCATGTCAACCTTCATCATGGACACCACATGCATCCTCTACTTCCACACGTTCTACTGCACCGGCACCTCCGTCAGCTACCACCTCCAACCGTGATACAAGAAAGCAGGCACAAGCACCACTATCTTCCAATAGCACACCTTCTGGGCCTGCACAGAGCTCTTCTTTATCCATGACATCAACAGGACAAACACATGATATTATTTGTCGTCGTTGCAAGGGTGGAGGTCATTATGCGAGAGAATGCCCATCTAGGTGTGTGATGATTTTTTACTAAGGATGGTGGGTGTGAGTCCGCTAGTGACTATGATGAGGAGACTTGGGCTCTTATTACAAGTGAAGAACACAGTGGAGATGATTCTGATCATGAGATGCAATACATGGCTGCATAAGATGCTGACATGAATGAATGTTTAGTTGATCAACGTGCTTTGAGTGTGCAGGTTACACAAGCTGAGCAAAATCAGAGGCATAATTTGTTCCATACAAAGGGAGTTGTGAAGGAACGTTCTGTTCGCGTCATCATAGATGGAGGGAGATGTAACATCTTGGATAACATGGAGATGGTGGAGAAGCTATCTCTCACCACAAGACCACATCCACATCCTTACTACATCCAATGGTTCAACAACAGCGGCAAGGTTAAGGTAACACGTACTATTCATGTGCATTTTAGTATCTCTACATATGCTGATTATGTTGATTGTGATGTGGTACCCATGCAAGCATGTTCCTTATTACTTGGTAGACCATGGCAATTTGATAAAAAAATTGTACACCATGGTAGAAACAATCAGTATACTCTTGTTCATAAGGAGAAACATATTACTTTGCTTCATGTGTCTCCTGATTCCATTTTGAAAGATGATATTAATAGAGCTAATAAAGCAAAACAAAGAAAAATAAGAGTGAAAATCAGATTGTGGCAAAAGAATTTGAGCAACACATGAAGCCTAATAATAAACCATCTAGTGTTGCTTCTGAACTTAAATAGAAAAGTGCTGTCGGATATCGGGTTCCGGCAAAACCCTTCAGGTTCGAACTCTAGGGTGCGCACGAAGATCTTCTCCCTACCGAATCACGCCCAAAACCTCGCCGCGATTCTAAGCTAGCACTATGAACAACACAAGAGACACAAGGTTTATGCTGGTTCGGGCCACCGTTGTGGTGTAATACCATAATCCAGTGTGTGGTGTGGTGGATTGCCTCTTGGGCTGATGATGAACAGTATAGAGGAAGAACAGCCTCGCGAGGAGAGGTGCTCTTCTGGTGGTGGGTGTTCTACTTGGGAAGTATTCGATCCCCTCCTACTGTGGTGACTATGTCTATTTATAGAAACCCTGGTCCTCTTCCCAAATATCGAGCAGGAAGGGAGCCACAATGACCACTTTGAAAGGGGACAGCTAGTACAAGCTATCCTGACTAAAGGTGGTCTTCGACTGCCAAAGGCACTGGCAGTGACGCCGTCTTGGGCTCCACGGTGACCTCCGCCCTGCCGCTCTGCTGGTCTTGGTCTCGTTGCACCAATACGGAAACCTTTGATTGATGCCATGGTACTCCGCGCCTGCGCTTGCCCCCTTTGCACCAAAGAGGAAACGAGGACATTGCGCAGGCTGGCGCCCACCTGGTCTTGATCGTCATGGCTCACGTCATGAGCACCTCGCGATGTACCCCTTGGCTGTATCTCTTCGCCTCCTCGTGAGCCTGCCTGGTGAGGCCGCCCCTGAGGAGGCCTTGCGTCATCTACCCCGCGAGGGCCTTGAACTTGGGTTGATGAAGACATGACGTACTGGGCCGCTGGTGAGCCACGCTGCAGGCCGCAGGCAGGCAAGTCTGGGGACCCCCGTTCCCAGAACGCCGAAAGTAGCCCCTGGGCCCAAGGCGTGCTCGGACTTGGCTTACCAGCAAAGCCAAAGGGCAAGTGTGGAGCGCCGCGGGCCACCCACAGCCTGCGGCCTTGGTCGCCGCATGGTGGTTGATTGGACGTGGGCGTCTCCGCTTCCCCACGCTACCTCGGCAATTGCCTGATTTGACGAGTCCCTGCTGCATGCAAAAAGAGTCATCATTACCTGTGATCGTGGAGACCGGCGGTTGGCCTCCCTTGGGCTATAAATGGGGAGGGGCGAAGGTCCCCATTGCACATCCCCTCTCGCCCCGCCTGCTTCTTCTCCCTCCTCGCTCCGGTTGCTTGGAGCATCCCATGGCGCCCGTGAACAAGTTCTCGGCCGTGGAGAAGGGGAAGGCTCACCAGGAAGGACCTGGCTCTCCTCCGCCCAAGTGCGGCCGCGGCCGCCCCCGCAAGCTCTCGCGACTCCCGTCGCGGCTCCTCGTGGTCGCGGTGGTGGCCCTTCACTCAGCGGTGGCCGCCCATATCGAGGCAGCCCAGTCGATGGAGGAAGGCGTGTCATGGCTGCGCGGCCTCCACAGCCGCGCTTCCATTCGGCGAAGGTGCTGCCGGAGTTTGTTGTGTGGTCGGACAACCCGGCCGGAAACTGGCTCCAGCTCCCTTGCTTCTTCGCCGGCGAACTGCTGGTCGCTGGCCCCGGCGGGCTCTGGCTGCAGGCGGACGACTGCTGCAGTAGGACGACTGCTGCAGTAGGGCCTCCTGGGTCACAGTGGAGATCTCCGCCGCCGGGAACGTGGCCCTGGCCCTGGGATGGCAGACGTTTGCCCGCGCGCGTGGCCTGGGACGGCGGTGTACCCTCCACTTCAAGTACGACAGTGACGCGACCCTCTTCGTGAGGGTGTTCGGAGAAGATGGCCGCCGTGCTGGGTGCTGCCCCGAAGACGATGACGGCGACGAGGTGCTTGGCCTTGGCGACAACCTTGACGGGGGCAAAGGCGGACCCGCTCCCGGGGCGACCGTAGCTCGCCGAGCTTCAGTGGCTCCTCCTCCGGCTATAGCTCCTCCAGCGGTGGCCGCGACCAGCCACCACGTCGCTGCGCCCGCTTCGAGGGTGGTAGCGTGTCGTCCCGTCGCCGCGCCCCGTGAAGCGCGAGGCGGAGTCTGATTGAGCTCAGGAGGACGGTGCGGACCCCTCCTTGCAAGCTGTCATAAGGAACGCGCCGTTTTTAGTTTGTTTTTCTCCTTTTCCTGTATTGAGAGAGAGAAGTATGGAGCCCCGTGTGGGCGCGCAACAGACTATGATCCTTTAATTATCGCTCTACGTTTATGGTCCCTGTGCCGTGTTATGGTGTCGCGGTTACGTGCATGTGCGTAGGAACAACTTAGCTCGCGATGTTTGCAGTAGCTTGCGCTTCGCGAGGTGCCTGCTTGAGGCCTCGCCGGGCGCCTTAAGAGCTGCAAAAATCACTTTGGAGAATCGTTTCCAAACCTTAGTCGTGAGGGTTGCCGGCTATGGCCCGGTGCTCTGAGTCGCAATGCCCGAGGGGCATGGACCGGGAGGGATGCTCCCGCTGTGAACTTGAACGAGGGAGCCTCGCGAAAATCAGGCGAGAAAGGGCTCACAAGGGCGCCCGCGCAGCCCCCTCACGAGGCTTGCGAGAGAGAGAGAGAGTGAGCTAGACAAGAGCCAAAAATAGAGAACAGGGGCAAAAGACAGCAAACAATGCCAGAAGCAACTTCAATAAAGGTTCAAACAAGGGAGAACAAGCCAACTCCGGAAAGCAAATGAAAAGCCGCGTCCGGCACCTAGCCTAGTCTTCGATGTCTTCTCACCGGCGCGGAGCTAAGTGCTGCCACTGGGCATGGGAGGGAGCCCTCGAGGACCGAGGGCGGCACTCCGGAGACTCCGGGGCGTGTACATCCCCAACTCATTATTACGTGAGAGTGTCACGGGCGACAAGTGATACATCCATTTTGCATCATGCTTTTATATCGATATTTATTGCATTATGGGCCATTATTACACATTATGTCACAATACTTATGGCTATTCTCTCTTATTTTACAAGGTTTATCATGAAGAGGGAGAATGCCAGCAGCTGGGATTCTGGCTGGAAAAGAAGCAAATATTGGAAACCTATTCTGCACAGCTCGAAAAATCCTGAAACTCCACGGAAGTCTTTTTTGGAATTAATAAGAATTATTGAGCGAAGAAAATACCAGAGAGGGCCCACACCCTGGCCAGGAGGGTGGGGCGCGCCCCCCTACTGGGTGTGCCCCCTGTCTCCTGGGCCCCCTGGTGGCCCTCCGGTGCCCATCTTCTCCTATATGAAGGCTTTTACCCTGGAATAAATCATAAGCAACCTTATGGGACGAAACTCCGCCGCCACGAGGCGGAACCTTGGCGGAACCAATCTAGGGCTTCGACAGAGCTGTTTTGCCAGGGAAACTTCCCTCCGGGAGGGGAAAATCATCACCATCGTCATCACCAACGATCCTCTCATTGGGCGGGGGTCAATCTCCATCAACATCTTCACCAGCACCATCTCCTCTCAAAACCCTAGTTCATATCTTGTATCCAATCTTGTATCAAAACCACAAATTGGTACCTGTGGGTTGCTAGTAGTGTTGATTACGCCTTGTAGTTGATGCTAATTGGTTTACTTGGTGGAAGATGATATGTTCAGATCCTTAATGCATATTAGTACTCCTCTGATCATGAACATGAATATGCTTTGTGAGTAGTTACGTTTGTTCCTGAAGACATGGGTGAAGTCTTGCTATTAGTAGTCATGTGAATTTGGTATTCGTTTGATATTTTGATGAGATGTATGTTGTCCCTCCTCTAGTGGTGTTATGTGAACGTCGACTACATGACACTTCACCATTATTTGGGCCTAGAGGAAGGCATTGGGAAGTAATAAGTAGATGATGGGTTGCTAGAGTGACAGAAGCTTAAACCCTAGTTTATGCGTTGCTTCGTAAGGGGCTGATTTGGATACACTAGTTTCATGCTATGGTTAGGATAATATGTAGTTGCGGATGCTTGCAATAGGGGTTAATCATAAGTGGGATGCTTGTCCAAGAAAGGGCAGTACCCAAGCACCGGTCCACCCACATATCAAATTATCAAAGTACCGAACGCGGATCATATGAGCGTGATGAAAACTAGCTTGACAATAATTCCCATGTGTCCTCGGGAGCGCTTTTCTCATTATAAGAAATTGTCCAGCCTTGTCCTTTGCTACAGAAAGGATTGGGCCACCTTGCTGCACTTTATTTACTTTCATTGCTTGTTACCCGTTACAAATTATCTTATCACAAAATTATCTGTTACCTACAATTTCAGTGCTTGCAGAGAACACCTTACTGAAAACCGCTTGTCATTTCCTTCTGCTCCTCGTTGGGTTCGACACTCTTACTTATAGAAAGGACTATGATAGATCCCCTATACTTGTGGGTCATCAGCGAGCTTCACAGGCACCGGGCCTTCTTCACAGGCACTGGGCCTTTCTTTGGGCGGCGAGCTTCACAGGCATCGGGCCTTCTTCACAGGCACCGGGCCTTTCTTTGGGCGGCAAGCTTCACAGGCACCGGGCCTTCTTTGTAGGCACTGGGCCTTTCTTTGGGCGGCGAGCTTCACAGGCACCGGGCCTTCTTTGCAGGCACTGGGCCTTTCTTCAAGGGTAGAACTTTCGGAGGTGCTGAATGTTCCAAGCGTTTGGGATGGGCACCCCTTCCCGAGATTCCAGACGCGCGGCGCCAGGCCTGGAAACATGGACAACCTTGAACGGGCCCTCCCACATGGGCAAGAGCTTAGGTAGCCCTTCCCTGGAGAGCACCCGCCTAAGTATGAGGTCACCTACCTCGAGAGTCCTGGGGTGGATGTTGTGGCAATGGTACCGCCTCAGCGCCTGTTGGTATCTTGCTGCTCGTAGTGCGGCTTCTCGACGGCGCTCCTCCCCCAGCACGAGGTCCATCCCCCGCATGGTGTCCTGTTGCGCTTCATCAAACGCTAGGACCCGCGCTGAGCGACGCCTGACCTCGTGAGGGAGGACCGCCTCTGCTCTGTAGACGAGGAAGAACGGGGTCTCGCCAGTCGACTTGGTGGCAGTAGTGTGCATGGACCACAACATGGACTTGAGCTCGTCATACCAGCCCCTGCCACAGGCCTCTAGCTTCTTTTTGAAGGTCCTGGTTTTGAGGCCCTTCAGGACCTCTACGTTGGCGTGCTCGGCCTTGCCGTTACTCCGGGGGTGTGCCACCGAAGCGTAGCATATCTGCGTTCCAGGGTTAGCACAATATGTTTTGAAGAGATTGCTAGTGAACTGCGAACTGTTGTCAGTGATGATGCGATTAGGGACCCCGAATTGGCTCACGAGGCCCTCGATGAACTTGACTGCTGAACCAGCTGGGATGGTGTAGACGGCTTCCACCTCCGCCCACTTGGTGAACTTGTTGATGGCAACGTAGAGGTAGCGGTAGCCCCCAGGCGCCCGAGGGAACGGGCCCAAGATATCCAGCCCCCAGACCGCGAATGGCCATGAGAGTGGGATGGTCTGCAGGCCCTAAGCCGGCTGATGGATCTGCTTGGCATGGAATTGGCAGGCTTCACAGGCCTTCACCAGCTCGACCGCCTCGTTGAGTGCTACGGGCCAGTAGAACCCGCTACGAAATGCTTTACCGATGAGGGTTCGTGATGATGAGTGATGTCAGCAATCTCCAACATGTATGTCGGCCAGCAATTCCTTCCCCTGTTCCCTGGAGATGCAACATAGGGAAACATCATTTGGCCGCTTAAGGTAGAGCTCACCGTCTTGGATGCAGTAGGCCGTGGCCTGCCGTGCCACACGTTCAGCATCCTCCTCTTTCTCTGGCAGCGTCCCTTGCACCAGGTAGTCCTTGGATTCCATAGTCCAGCATCCCTCCTGAGGCTCCAGCGCCAGGAGTAAGCATGCTCCTGAGGTCGGACCACAGGCTGGGGCTCCTGTGGCAGGTGGCTGAGGAAGTTCCTCCTGAGGCTGCGCTGTGCTTGACAGTGACGGCGCTGCCGATGGCTTGAAGAGTCGTTCCTCGAAAACACCAAGCTCCTGAGGCAGCCGCCTGGATGCCCTCCTGGCGATGTCATCAGCCTCTTGGTTGGTGCCGTGGGGCACATGCTACAACTCCAGCCCCCAAAACTGCTTTTCCATTCTGTGCACCTCCACAAGATACGCTTCCATGTGCTCGTCCTTCGGCTCGTGCACCTTGTTGGAGAAGTTGACGAGGAGTTGTGAATCACCCTTGATGATGAGGCGCTTCACCCCCAATGCTGCAGCAGCTTTCAAGCCTTCTATGAGGCCCTCGTATTCTGCTATGTTGTTGGAGACCTTCTCACTATGCTGGAAACAGAGCTGCACGGCATAATAGAGCTTGTCCTGAGTGGGGGATATAAGCACTACACCAGCCCCCGCGCCATGCCGTGAGAATGCTCCATCGAAGTACATGACCTAGCCATCTGGTGCCTCACTTCCTGAGGAAAGGGATCGATCCTCGCCTGCCTCGAGCCCTAGAGCCTTTGTCCATTCTGCCACAAAATCTGCAAGTGCGGCCCCCTTGACGACCCTGGTTGTGCTGAATTCCAACTGAAACGCTTGCAACTCAATGTTCCATTCGATGACCCTTCCAGCGGAGTTGGGGCTCCTGAGTACCCTCTCCAATGGGTAGGCAGAGACGACCTTGATGGCGTGACCTTGAAAGTAGTGCCATAGCTTTCGCGAGGCCACCAATAGTGCGAGCAAGAGGTTCTGAGGCATGGGGTACCGTGCCCTCGCGTCCCGCAACACTGTGCTGACGATGTACACCGGATGCTCGATGAGGGTGGGTGCGCTGACGAGGTTCGTGCCCTCCGGAGGGTTAGGCGCCTCCTGAGACGACGGAGCCCCCGACACCCGGCTACCTGGTGAGGCCTCTTTGGCCCTAGGGGCGTCTTCCTGTTGTGGCTAGTCTCCATCTGCCGAGGCCGTGGTCTTCGCGAGGCCTTCTTGGCCTTGTGCTGCCGCAGCCGGGGCCGTGGCCGGTCGTGACGCAGCCTTGGTCTGGCGCTCTTCCCGAACCGCCACTAGAGTTGCACTTGTGGAGTAGGGTGTGGCGGTGAGGTAGAGCACCAGGGGCTCGAGAGGGCGCGGTGCCACCATCACAGGAGGGCTGGTCAGGTACTTCTTGAGGTCTTGAAACACTTGGTCGGCCTCCTGTGTCCATTCAAACGGGCCCTTCTTCTTCATCAGCTTGAAGAAAGGCAGGGCGCACTCCCCCAGCTTGGCGATGAAGCGTCCTAATGCAGTTACGAGTCCGGCGAGCTTCTGCATTTCTCTGAGGGTTTGCGGTGGACTCATATCTTCGATTGCCTTGACCTTCTCCGGGTTGGCCTCAATCCCTCTGTGGGACACGAGGAAGCCCAGAAGATTGCCAGAAGGAACGCCAAACACGCATTTCTCCGGGTTGAGTCGAAGGTCCACTTCGCGGAGGCTCGCGAAGGTCTCTTCCAGGTCCTGGATCAAGGTCTTCGCCTCCCGAGACTTCACCACAATGTCGTCGACCTAAGCCTCGGCGTTTCTCCCGAGCTGCCGGCCTAAGGCGATGTGCATCAGCCGCTAGAAGGTTGCGATCGCGTTGCGCAACCCGAACCGCATGCAGGTATAGCAGTATACCCCACATGGGGTGATGTCTACTACACAACCTTCTTCTTGTAGACGTTGTTGGGCCTGCAAGTGCACAGAGAAACTTTCCCTCAAGTGGATGACCTAAGGTTTATCAATCCGTGGGAGGCATAGGATGAAGATGGTCTCTCTCAAACAACCCTGCAACCAAATAACAAAAAGTCTCTTGTGTCCCCAACACACCCAATACAATGGTAAATTGTATAGGTGCACTAGTTCGGCGAAGAGATGGTGATACAAGTGCAATATGGATGATAGATATAGGTTTTTGTATTCTGAAAATATAAAAACAGCAAGGTAACTAATGATAAAAGTGAGCGTAAACGGTATTGCAATAGAAGGAAACAAGGCATAGGGCTCATACTTTCACTAGTGCAAGTTCTCTCAACAATAATAACATAGATAGATCATATAACAATCCCTCAACATGCAACAAAGAGTCACTCTAAAGCCACCAATAGCGGAGAACAAACAAAGAGAATATGGTAGGGTACGAAACTAGCTCAAAGTTATTCTTTCGGATCAATCTATTCAAGAGTTCGTGCTAGAATAACATCTTAAGACACAAATCAACCAAAACCCTAATGTCACCTAGATACTCCATTGTCACCTCAAGTATCCATGGGCATGATTATACGATATGCATCACACAATCTCAGATTCATCTATTCAACCAACACAAAGTACTTCAAAGAGTGCCCCAAAGTTTCTACCAGAGAGTCAAGACGAAAACGTGTGCCAACCCCTATGCATAAGTTCACAAGGTGAACCCGCAAGTTGATCACCAAAACATACATCAAGTGGATCACATGAATATCCCATTGTCACCACAGATAAGCACGGCAAGATATACATCAAGTGTTCTCAAATCCTTAAAGACTCAATCCGATAAAATAACTTCAAAGGGAAAACTCAATTCATCACAAGAGAGTAGAGGGGGAGAAACATCATAAGATCCAACTATAATAGCAAAGCTCGCGATACATCAAGATCGTGCCATAGAGAGAACGCGAGAGTGAGAGAGAGAGAGAGAGAGAGAGAGAGAGAGAGAGAGAGAGAGAGAGATCCAACACATAGCTACTGGTACATACCCTCAGCCCCAAGGGTGAACTACTCCCTCCTCGTCATGGAGAGCGCCGGGATGATGAAGATGGCCACCGGTGATGGATTCCCCCTCCGGCAGGCTGCCGGAACGGGCTCCCGAGAGGTTTTTGGTGGCTATAGAGGCTTGCGGCGGCGGAACTCCCTATCTATCTTGATATTCAATGGTTTTAGGGTATATGGGAATATATAGGCGAAAGAAGTCGGTCGGGGGAGCCTTGAGGGGCCCACAAGAGTGGAGGGCGTGCCCAGGGGCTGGGCGTGCCCCCTATCTTGTGGCATCCTCGATGCTTCCCCGGCTTGCACTCCAAGTTTCCTGGGTCATGTTCGTTCCAAAGATCACGTTGCCTAAGGTTTCATTCCGTTTGGACTCCGTTTGATATACCTTTTCTTCGAAATACTGAAACAGGCAATAAAACAGCAATATGGGCTGGGCCTCCGGTTAATAGGTTAGTCCCAAAAGTAATATAAAAGTGTATAATAAAGCCCATAATCATCCAACATAGATAGGATAATAGCATGAATGCTTCATAGATTATAGATACGTTGGAGACGTATCAGCATCCCCATGCTTAATTCCTGCTTGTCCTCGATTAGGTAAATGATAAAGAAAGAATTTTTGAAGTGTGAATGCTAGAAGGTGCACAAGTTTGATCATTGATAATTTCAATCACCTTTTCTAGAATGATTATATGTCATAACAGTAGTTCATCTCATAAAACTTCTCACGAATATGTAACAAGCAATTCACATGTTGAAAGCATAGACCATAAAACTAGCAAACTTCATTCTTAGTCATCAAACAATTGCAATTCATCTTATTTTCAGGAAGCAAACTCCACATACTCAACTATCATATAGTCTTCTACAATTGCTAACACTCACGCAATACTAATGGTTAAGGAGTTTTAATCTGACGCGGAGAAAGATAGGGGCTTATAGTGTTGCCTCCCAACGTATTCGCCTTTGGGTGATGTCAACAATAATAGTTCATGCTAACTTACATCCAATTGGATATATATATATCAGGATCTTTCCAACATGAGGTGCTTGCCAAAGGCTAAAATGAAAAAGGGAAAGGTGAAGATCACCTTGACTCTTCCATAAAGTAAAAGATAGGCCCTTCGCAGAGGGAAGCAGAGGTTGTCATACACTTTTAGGGTTGGATGGACAAAATCTTAGTGCAAAAGAACGTCACTTTATATTGCCACTTGTATATGGACCTTTATATGCAGTTCGTCGCTTTTATTGCTTCCATAACAAGATTGTATAAAGCTTATTTTCTTCACACTAATAGATCATACATATTTAGAGAGCAATTTTTATTGCTTGCACCGATGACAACTTATTTGAAGGATCTTACTCAATCCATGGGTAGGTATGGTGGACTCTCATGGCAAAAACTGGGTTTAAGGATATTTGGAAGCACAAGTAGTATCTCTACTTGGTGCGAGGAATTTTGGCTAGCATGAGGGGGAAAGGCAAGCTCAACATGTTTGAATGATCCATGAGAATATACTTTAACTGAGATGTGAGAAAACATAACCCATTAGTTGTCTTCCTTGTCCAACATCAACTCTTTAGCATGTCATACTTAATGATTGCTCACAATTATAAAAGATGTCTAGGATAGTATATTTATATGTGGAATCTCTCTTCCTTCAATATTCTTTCATGAATTGTTCAAATGACCAATACAATGCTTGCTAACCTTCAATAAATTTACAACCTCTACTTCTTAGATGTGAAGTAATTACTCCCCATGGGATAAGCAAATGAGACATATATAATTTCAGATTTATGACAATCAACTCATTCAACAATTTACTCATAGGATAAGTGAAGCACACGAGTAAATGGAAACTACTTCAAAAAGATATAAGTGAAGATCAATGAGTAGCTAAATAATTATTTAACTATGTGAAGACTCTCTCTCATTTAAGAATTTCAGATCTTGGTATTGTATTCAAACAGCAAGCAAAAATAAATAAAATGACATTGCAAGGATAGCAGAACTCAAGTGAAGAAGCAAAAACTTAGGCTCAACCGATACTAACCGATAGTTGTTGAAGAGGAAAGGTGGGATGCCTACCGGGGCATCCCCAATCTTAGATGCTTGAGACTTCTTGAAATATTATCTTGGGGTGCCTTGGGTATCCCCAAGCTTGAACTTTTTTGTCTCCTTAATTCCTCTTATATCATGGTTTCTCTTTTTATCAAAAGCTTCATCCACACCAAACTCAACAAGAACTCGTGAGATAGGTTAGTATAAACCAATGCAAAACCTTATCATTTTCTACTGTAACAAATCACTAAAATATTATTCAACATTGTATACTAAATGCCTCTGCATACTTAATACTCCTATCCTCAAATAGAATCATTAAACAAGCAAACATATGCAAACAATGCAACCATAACAGGAATCTGCCAAAACAGTACAGTCTGTAAAGAATGCAAGAGTATCAATACTTCCCTAACTCCAAAATTTATGATAAAAATACTACGCTGTAGAAGATTTATCAGATCTCAATATGAAAAATGTTTCAACATTATACCATTCTCTGACTTTTCTAGGAATTTTTTGCAACAGCGGTAAACTTTTTGTTTTCAAACAGCAACATGTATACTAGCAAAATAAGCATGGTAAAGGCTATCCTTGACATTTTTAATGAAAATTAAGATGCAAAACACTATTCTAAAACAGCAAGAAAATACTAACAAAATAAAATGACGCTCCAAGCAAAACACATATCATGTGGTGAATAAAAATATAGCTCCAAGTAAAGTAACCGATGAACGAAGACGAAAGAGGGGATGCCATCCAGGGCATCCCCAAGCTTAGGCTTTTGTCTATTCTTGAATATGATCTTGGGGTGCCTTGGGCACCCCCAATCTTGGGTTCTTACCACTCCTTATTCCATAGTTCATCGAATCTTTACCCAAAACTTGAAAACTTCACAACACAAAACTCAACAGAAAACTCGTAAGCTCCGTTAGTATAAGAAAATAAAACCACCACTTAAGTACTATAATAAACTCATTCTAAATTCATATTGGTGTAATATCTACTGTATTCGAACTTATCTATGGTTCATACCATTAATACTAGCCATAGATGCATCAAAATAAGCAAACAACACACGAAAAACAGAATCTGTCAAAAACAGAACAGTCTGTAGTAATCTGTATCAAACGTATACTTCTGGAACTCCAGAAATTCTACCAAATTAGGAAGTCCTAAGGAATTTGTGTACCAATCCAGAGAAAAAAGAATCATATCATAATCACGTTTCTATGAATTAACAAAAGTAATTTACTGGGTACAAAAGTTTCTGATTTTCAGCAGGATCAACACAACTATCACCGTAAGCTATCCTAAAGGTCTTACTTGGCACTTTATTGAAACAAAAGCTATAAAACATGATTACTACAGTAGAATAATCATGTGGACACACAAAAACAGTAAGGGTAAATATTTGGTTGTCTCCCAACAACCGCTTTTCTTTAATGCCTTTCTAGCTAGGCATGATGATGACGACGATGCTCACATAAAAGATAAGAATTGAAACATAATGGGAGCATCATGAAGCATATGACTAGCACATTTAAGCCTAACCCACTTCCTATACATAGGGATTTTGTGAGCAAACAACTTATGGGAACAATAATCAACTAGCATAGGAAGGTAAAACAAGCATAGCTTCAAAATTTTCAACACATAGAGAGGAAACTTGATATTATTGCAATTCCTACAAGCATATGTTCCTCCCTCATAATAATTGTCAGTAGCATCATGAATGAATTCAACAATATAACCAGCACCTAAAGCATTCTTTTCATGATCTACAAGCACAGAAAATTTACTACTCTCCACATAAGCAAATTTCTTCTCATGAATAGTAGGAGTATCATAAGAGACTTGAACACTAAAAATTGTTTCCACATTAAAAGAGTAATGTTCAGAAAAAGGGTAATCATAATCATGACCAGATTTATAAATATAATCATCACTACTTTTTATAGCATAAGTTTCATTAGAATAATCATCATAAGTAGCAACTTCGTTCTCATCGTAATCGATTGAAACCTCTCCCAAGATAGTGGAATCACTAAATAAAGTTGACAGTCTTCCAAATCCACTTTCGTATTCATCACAATAAATTCAACATCCTCCAAAATAGTGGGATCACTACTTCCTAAAGTTGACACTCTTCCAAACCCACTTTCATCAATATAATCATCATAGGTAAGAGGCATGCTATCATCATAACAACTTTGCATATCAAAACTTGGGATGCTAAAAATATCATCTTCATTAAACATAGCATCCCCAAGCTTGGGACAAACATTAATTTCAGCAAATATATTCTTGAATATGTTATCCTCATCAAACATAGCTTCCCCAAGCTTGGGCCTTTTCATATCATAAGCATAATCACTCTCATCATTAAAAATATGGATAGCACCAATAGTATAGCAATTATCATCATCACAATGAGTAGTAGGAGCAACATCATTTGGGAGGGATACCTTTCTACCTTTGTTGCTCTTTCTTTCCTTTTTCTTCTTCACATTATGTGTGGGTTCAACTTTCCTCTTTGAGCTCCTTATTGATGAGATTGGTTGAATAGAAAGCTCCTCCTCGATACCTGATTCATCATAAGAAATAATAGGAGGATATTGGGAAGTATCTTCCCTTTCATTAGTATTCTCCTCATCTTCTATTTGATTTCTTTTCTTTAGGTAATTGGCAATATAAGGATTTTCAATGCAATTCACCGCACAAAACAAATAAATCTCCTCTAAATCAAAATCAAGAAATCTATCAAGATTAAATTTTGGAATACCCTCAGTTATACGTTTCATTTCTTCATACCCCAAAAGAAAACTAAGTTCATTATGATGCGCAAGGGTAATCAAGCTATCACAATTTTTGGACACGATTCGATCATGAAACAATTTGCATTCGAGATTTAAATGACCATGTTCATTGCAAAGTTCACAAGGAGCGTGAAAAATATTGAATTTTTCAGCACAAACATCAAGAATTTCTTGCAACCTTTTAGTTCCTAAATACTTATGCCTCTTGCAATATCTATTTTCCCTATTTGGTGTGTCCATGCAAACCCAGTCTACTCCACAAAAATCGACATGCTTATAGGAGACATTTTCATCATAACTTGTGCAATCATCATTAGTACTATGGATATTCAAAGAGTTCATACTAACAACATTGCAATCATGCTCATCGTTCAAAGATTTAGTACCATGCATTTTAATGCATTCTTATTCTAGCAATTGAGCACAATTTTCCTTTCCATCATACTCACGAAAGATATTAAAAAGATGAAGCATATGAGACAAACTTAACTCCATTTTTTTGTAGTTTTCTTTTATAGACTAAACTAGTGACAAAACAAGAAACAAAAAGATTCGATTGCCACATCTAAAGATATACCTTCAAGCACTCACCTCCCCGGCAATGGCGCCAGAAAAGAGCTTGATGTCTACTACACAACCTTCTTCTTGTAGACGTTGTTGGGCCTGCAAATGCACAAGTTTGTAGGACAGTAGCAAATTTCTCTCAAGTGGATGACCTAAGGTTTATCAATCCATGGGAGGTGTAGTATGAAGATGGTCTCTCTCGAACAACACTGCAACCAAATAACAAAAAGTCTCTTGTGTCCCCAACACACCCAATACAATGGTAAATTGTATAGGGGAACTAGTTCGGTGACGAGATGGTATACAAGTGCTATATGGATGATAGATATAGGTTTTTGTGATCTGAAAATATAAAAACATCAAGGTAACTAATGATAAAAGTGAGCGTAAACGGTATTGCAATAGTAGGAAACAAGGCATAGGGTTCATACTTTCACTAGTGCAAGTTCTCTCAACAATAATAACATAGATAGATCATATAACAATCCCTCAACATGCAACAAAGAGTCACTCCAAAGCCACTAATAGCGGAAACAAACGAAGAGATTATGGTAGGGTACGAAACCACCTCAAAGTTATTCTTTCGAATCAATCTATTCAAGAGTTCGTACTAGAAAAACACCTTAAGACACAAATCAACCAAAACCCTAATGTCACCTAGATACTCCATTGTCACCTCAAGTATCCGTGGGCATGATTATACGATATGCATCACACAATCACAGATTCATCTATTCAACCCACACAAAGTACTTCAAAGAGTGCCCCAAAGTTTCTACCGGAGAGTCAAGACGAAAATGTGTGCCAACCCCTATGCATAAGTTCACAAGGTGAACCCGCAAGTTGATCACCGAAACATACATCTAGTGGATCACGTGAATATCCCATTGTCACCACAGATAAGCACGACAAGACATACATCAAGTGTTCTCGAATCCTTAAAGACTCAATCCGATAAGATAACTTTAAAGGGAAAACTCAATTCATCACAAGAGAGGAGAGGGGGAGAAACATCATAAGATCCAACTATAATAGCAAAGCTCACGATACATCAAGATCGTTCCATAGAGAGAAAAGAGAGAGAGAGAGAGAGAGAGAGAGAGAGAGAGAGAGAGAGATCAAACACATAGCTACTGGTACATACCCTTAGCCCCGAGGGTGAACTACTCCCTCCTCATCATGGAGAGCGCCGGATGATGAAGATGGCCACCGGTGATGGATTCCCCCTCCGGCAGGGTGCCGAAACGGGCTCCCGAGAGGTTTTTGGTGGCTATAGAGGCTTGCGGCGGTGGAACTCCCGATCTATCTTGATATTCGATGGTTTTAGGGTATATGGGAATATATAGGCGAAAGAAGTCGGTCGGGGGAGCCTCGAGGAGCCCACAAGAGTGGAGGGCGCGCCCAGGGGGGTGGGCGTGCCCCCCTATCTTGTGGCTTCCTCGATGCTTCCCCGGCTTGCACTCCAAGTTTCCTGGGTCACGTTCGTTCCAAAAATCACGCTGCCGAAGGTTTCATTCCGTTTGGACTCCGTTTGATATGCCTTTTCTTCGAAATACTGAAACAGGCAATAAAACAGCAATATGGGCTGGGCCTCCAATTAATAGGTTAGTCCCAAAAGTATTATAAAAGTGTATAATAAAGCCCGTAATCATCCAAAATAGATACGATAATAGCATGAATGCTTCATAAATTATAGATACGTTGGAGACGTATCGTGGGGTCAGGAAGGCCGTCTTCTCCACGTATTCTACCACCATCTTGATCTGGTGATAGCCCGAAAATGCATCCAGGAAACACAACAGGTCGCACTCCGCGGTGGAGTCGACAATTTGGTCGATGCGAGGGAGTGGGAATGGATCTTGACGGCAGACCTTGTTGAGGTTGGTGAAGTCGACACACATGCGCTCCTTTCCTCCCTTTTTCGGCACAACAACAGGGTTCGCCAGCCATTCGGTGTAGCGAACCTCGCTAATAACACCTGCCACCTCCAGCTTGCGGATTTGTTGGACAATAATGGTCTGCTTCTCGGTGGACTGCCACCTTGCTTTCTGCTTCATGGGGCATAGATTGGGGCACACATTCAGGTGATGCTCAATCACCTACCTTGGGACCCCCGCTAACTGCTTGGGTTCCCATGCGAACGCCTCCTTGTTAGAGCGCAGGAATTTCACCAGTGCCTCCTCTTGGTCGGGGTCGAGATTGGCACCTATGGTGAAGGTGGCGCCGAAGGACCCGTCCTCATCAACTGGTACCTGCTTGGTCTCCACCTTGTCCTGGGTGAACAACTGCTCCTTCTTGGTCGGCGCAGCCCCCTTGGCCTTGGAGGTGTCGATGCCGGCAGGCTGTGCTACCGCGGCTGTATTGAGGGCGAGCTTGAGCGCCAGCAGAGCATCCTTGGTATCCCCAGCCACGGTAAGGACGCCGCTGCTCCCGGGCATCTTCATGAGGTTGTAGGGCGGATGGGTCGCTGCCATGAACTGGGCCAAGGCGGGGTATCCGAGGATGGCGTTGTATGGGAGGCCGATGTGGGCGGTGTCGAAGTTGACCAGCTCCGTGCGGAAGTTGTGGTGGGTGCCGAAGGTCACAGGGAGGCGAATCTGCCCCAGGGAGCTGGAGGAACCGCCTCCGACGCCCGAAAAGGGCTTGCTGGGTCAGAGCCGTTCCAGCGGTACATGGAGGAGGCTGAAGGCCTCCACCAAGAGCATGTTGGGGCCGGCGCCGCCATCGATGAGGGTCCTGGTGACGGCCACCTGGCAAATGGTGGGCGTGCAAAGCATCGGGAGTGCACCCGAGCAGGCGGTGTTGACGGGGTGATCGTCCGAGTTGAAGGTCAGGTCGGCTTTGGGTGCCTCCCATCCCAGAGGAGTTCCTTGCCGCGCGAGGGCGGCGCCGATCTGGTGGAAGAATGGCTTGGCGTGGCGGTATGAGGGCGGCGCCTGCGAGCCGCCAAGGAGAGCTGTGATGATTGGGGGCACCGGCGCAGCGTACTAGATGAGGAATAGATTGCGCAACTCCTCCCAGGAGGCCACAGAAGATGTTGGCAGGTTGAGCAGCCAAACGCGCAGGACGCCGGTGAGGGCCATGGGAAACTAGTTGGCCATGACCTTGCCGTCGACTCCGGCCTTGAGGACGGCCTCCTCGTATGCCAGCAGGAAAGGCAGCGGATCCGTCGCGCCGTCGTAGCATGGCGGCATCTCTGGCTTGAACTTGTGCAGCCACTGCACCTGCCGCAAGGCGGGGGCCAAGGCTTGAAGCCCCCTGGCCCCAGCGTTGACGTCGGCCACCGGAGCCGGTGGTGCATTGTCTGCCATGAGGTCGAAGCGCGGTGTTGGTGGAGAGCGAGCCGACAAAAGGGAGAGCTCCGGCGCACCCCTACTTGGCGCGCCAAATGTCGGATATCGGGAGGGTGCGCATGAAGATCTTCTCCCTACCGAATCACGCCCAAAACCTCGCCGCGATTCTAATCTAGCACGATGAACAACACAAGAGACACAAGGTTTATACTGGTTTGGGCCACCGTTGTGGTGTAATACCCTAATCCAGTGTGTGGTGTGGTGGATTGCCTCTTGGGCTGATGATGAATAGTAAAGAGGAAGAACAGCCTCGCGAGGAGAGGTGCTCTTGTGGTGGTGGGTGTTCTACTTGGGAAGGATTCGATCCCCTCCTACTATGGTGGCTATCTCTATTTATAGAGCCCCTGGTCCTCTTCCCAAATATCGAGCGGGAAGGGAGCCAACAACGGCCACTTTGAAAGGGGACAGCTAGTACAAGCTATCCTGACTAAAGGTGGTCTTCGACTGCCAAAGGCACTGGCAATGACGCCGTCTTGGGCTCCACGGTGACCTCCTTCCTGCCGCTCTGCTGGTCTTGGTCTCGTTGCACCGATACGGAGACCTTTACTTGATGCCTCGGTACTTCGCGCCTGCGCTTGCCCCCTTTGCACCAAAGAGGAAACAAGGACACTGCGCAGGCTAGCGCTCGCCTGGTCTTGATTGTCATGGCTTGCGTCATGAGCACCTCGCGAGGTACCCCTCGCCTTGATCTCTCCGCTTCCTCGCGAGCCTATCTAGTGAGGCCGCCCCTGAGGTGACCTTGCGTCATCCGCCCCACGAGGCTTGGCCCCTCGCGAGGGTCTTGAAGTTGGGTTGATGAAGATGGGCCATACTGGGCCGCTGGTGAGCCACGCTGCAGGCCGCAGGCAGGCAAGTCTGGGGACCCCTGTTCCCAGAACGCCGACAAGTGCATGTTACTTGCCACCAAATCTGATATTAATGAGCTCAATTTTTGCAAATCTGTTTGCTATGCTTTTGTGTGCAAAGAGGCATTATTTTCAGTCGAGGACGTGCCTTCCTCTTTGCCTCCTACTGTTACTAACATTTTGCAGGAGTTCGGTGACGTCTTTCCACAAGACGTTCCACCGGGATTACTGCCTATTTGAGGGATTGAGCATCAGATTGACTTAATTCCCGGTGCATCGCTACCCAATCGTCACCATACCATACCAATCCAGAGGAGACGAAGGAGATTATGCGTCAAGTCCAGGAGCTACTCGACAAAGGTTATATACGTGAATCCCTTAGTCATTGAGTTGTTGCTATTATTCTAGTGCCAAAAAGGATGGTACATCGCGTATGTGTGTTGATTGTAGAGGTATTAATAATATTACTATTCGTTATCATCATCCTATTCCTAGGCTAGATGATATGCTTGATGAATTGAGTGGCTCTATAATACTATCCAAAGTTGATTTGCATAGTGGATACCATAAAATTCGTATGAAATTGGGGGATCAATGGAAAACATCATTTAAAACTAAGTTTGGATTATATGAAATTTGGCGTCCATCATGGGGCCCGCGCACGGTGGTGATGAGTTCTTGGAGGGATCTCTCACAGGGATCGAGAAGGTCGCAATTGGCCGGATGAAGAAAATTTGAAAGGAGATAGTCTTCGGCACAAGCCGACGAATCCCATGTCACTTGTCACCCAGGTAGGAAGGAATTATGCTGCATCCACTGTGCGCTACGTCAGATCAATCAACAAATGTGTGTGCAAGCAAGGATCCAATCCTGAGGTGGTTTCATAAAGAGATCTGTTGTTACGGTTCAGAGTAGTATTACTTTGATTATGCTACTGTTCTCATGAAAGCGACACTACGGCAATAATACTCCTCGGCGGCTATTCGTATAAGGGGCTTGAAAGTTTCAGATTCGTTTTTAATCATTGCTTTGGTCAAGGTCAGCAACTAGCACTAGTACGTGAAGCTACTGGTAATATTGGTTCGGTTTTTCAATCACCAAAAGGAAGACCACACCCCGATCTGTTCAACTGGGGTCGACCTGGAAACAGTCACGACCCGGGAGCGAGTTATCCATGGACACGGACTCCTATGTTTGACTCGCCACTTCCTTGCACGGCAAAACGCCGCCGTCGTCGCGGTCCGGTTCAGAGTCGTCCTTGACTTTGCCGCCTCACTCCGAGCCGCCCTCGGCTCCCAACCTTCCTCGGCCGCTGCGACGCCTTAGGCTGCCAGATCGCTTGCTGCTGCGTCACCTCTGCCTTGGCGCGAGTCCCCGTGCCAAGTCGCTCCTGCAACATGCGGCTACGGCTGTGCTCCGGCCTCAGTTTCCGCCCTCCTCAGTGTACGAGTCAGCTTCCAATGCTTCTGTATCTGAGCCGCTGCCGCCGCCTGATGTTTGCTGCCGGCCGCGCTTAACATGACTCATGCGCCTCTGGCCGTGGCCACTCTGATTCAGCTCCCGGGTGTGTATCCGTGGATGGGGACGTTCCGGTCAGGCGCATGCATGGAATAGAGAGAATACAAAAGATATGCACTACATTGTTTATTGGCACAAGTCTCAAAGTTTGACAAGCACTTGTACTACTAGATGGCGATACGAGAGCTCCATGAAAACAAAAACTGATCAGAAGAAATACAGAGAAGGAGCGGCCAGGCTAGCCATGTGACATCAAACAAATGTACTTCTCACGTCCCATCAGGTTGGCATGTACGTATGTTGTTTTTACGTCGTGCCTGTGTCTAGCATTATCCAAAATCGGCATCCACGATCATCCAACAAATCATCAGGTGATATCCTTTCTAAGTATTTTTTCAAGCATGTATTTTGTTTTAGAACAATTACTCTGGTATGTGGTATTTTTTCACAGGACCATTATCCATTACAAAATCTCGCAAAAGGGCGTGCGCCAATACTGTTTTTGCACTAGCGCGTTTGTGTCGTGCTGCTGATCGGGCACGTGAGCAAGTCGCCGCCCTCGCTACATCCACACATGCGACTGACTCGTTGTCTGTGCCCGCGGTCGACTCGTTCACGTCCGTGCCATTTCCAAATGCTGCGGCTGATTCTCTCGTCCGCACCGGCTTATGACGCCGCGGCCAACTCGCCCGTCCGCACCGGCTTACAACGCCGCGGACGGTTCATCTGACTGCTCCCGCGGCTGTCTCGGTCGTGATTGATTTCAGTATCACCATGGTACTCATCAACTCCACAGTGAATAATTTTCGGCCAAACATATCAGGATAATTAGTCACGACAAAAGTGGTTTATACTGTGGGTGTGGAGCACGCGCTGGTGATATTCTGCATCGGTGTTTATGTGTGCCTTATTACACGGTGAATGGACGCGCGCAAGTCGCCCCTCCTTGCTGGCCGGTCTACTCCAACAGCTCTGAAGCAAAAAAAAATGATTTATTATCAGCCTCCACCGGATGGCTTGATGAGGAGGCGCGTAAGTCACCACCATTGCGGTTTGGGTAATTTCAGCAACCAGCTGGGATGCACCACTGGCCGGATTATTGAGACAAATCATACAGAGTCATTTATAACCCGCCACGATCGACCTCAAGCTTCCGTGGATTTGCATTGCATTATCAACGCCAAGGATATACAATGAGTGTTGCGAAGATCATTAACTCGCTACCTTGTCTCTAGCTTCAACATATGACAGCGGTCCGCTGTTCAGTTATATGCCGGTTTCTATCAGGGCCAAGTATGAAGAATCTCAAGCCCACTCCTCGAGTCACCTTGAGACTCGGGGGCTACGATGACATGACTCAGCAAATCTTGCCAGTTTCAGCAAATTTAAGAAACCCAGGACGATGGAGGGAAAGATAACCTGGCCCCGAAGGCTACTGTTATATTGATGAAAGTTTAAAGGCCGTCAGAAAATTTCCAGCTTAGAAATTATATGACAGTTACAAAATCCTGGCTCAATGAAGAAGTTCTGGGTCATTAGAAAGGATTTCGGTTTAAAATCTGGCTCAAGGGAAGTCAGTCTCACTGAAGCTCTCAAATCCGGTTTAATAATTTCCGGTTCAAAAAGAATTAATTTCTCGCAAGTTCGAGTTTAAAGGCCGTCAGAAAAATTCCGGCTGAAAATGAAGAATCTGGTTTAAGATCCAGTTCAAGGGAAGGATGTCTCCCACAAAGCTTTGAAACTCTCGATATCCGATTCAAACTCCCGGTTCAAGAAGAATTTATCTCTTGCAAAAAGTTAAAGGTTGCCGAAGAGGACCTGTTGCCATGATGCGCGGTTCAAACATGGGTATCCTGCCTTATTGGTTTATCATATTATTGATCACTTAGGGGCTTCCTATTCAAACATAGGTGTACTCACCAAAGAGAACATAGCGTTGCTACCCTCTTAATATGGCTATCAAGCCAACATTATCATCAGGGGCCAAAGAGAGTCTGTTGCACAGCACAACTCAAACATAGGCACCCACTGAGCACAGCTCAAAATATTGCTTGGGGATTCTTTGCTATCACAATGAACAAAGAATCTACACTTGTAATAGGCTATCAAGCCACGGCTTGGAAGCTTGGTGTATACACCTAAAACCCTGGGTTAGCCTGCCTTTTTAAGTAAGTCACTCTGATAGAGGCGAGGGTGTCCCGATCTTTCGATGAGATGATAACTATCGATTTGGTGGAGACGACTTTGACGATCCGACTACAAACGAAGTACACGAAGTTGCAATGGCTAACTTTTAACTAAACAAATCCCAAGGAAAAGCTACTAGATGGATCTACTTATATAGGAGCAAGGGGTGGCGTCCAAGGAGGTGGGAGGACGTCCCAAGGCAGCCTAAAACTAAATCTAGGTCGTACAAGGCCAATGGGCCCAAGTGGAGGTGATGTAACACCTTTGGACTTGTAGTTTGACTCGGATTCTGCTGCAGCATCAGATTGTTTCGTCCACAACTCAACGCTCCGGACGAATTTGAAGGTGATTCCAATTGGGTTGGAAAGTGCACGAAATCTAGTTTCCAATGCAAAAAGAATCACCCAATTCGGAGTCCGTATGAAAAACTTGTGTGCGTTTTGAGTCAGGTATGTCTGTGCAGTCCGAATCTGAATCCAGAACGTGAGAGACTTGGACTCTATCTTCTCTTGGGCCAAAAGTGACGTGAGAGAACTTTTTGGACAGCAAATAAACATCTCTTTCTTCCTTATCTTCATATGTGGATTGTACAAATGTCCCATACACCTGCAATTAGACAAAACACAAAAGTGTGTGAAGTATTTTTGTTCTGGATAACATAAATAGATTATTGAATAGTTTGCACTAGAAATCACCTGACAAATATGCATATATGCAATATTTTTGGTCATATCCAAGGTAGTCATGTCCTCATCATTGAATGTGATGCTAGTGGAATTGGATTAGGAGGTGTGTTATTACAAGATGGCAAACCTGTTGCATACTTTTCTGAAAAATTGAGTGGGCCTAGTCTGAATTATTCTACTTATGATAAAGAATTATATGCTCTTGTTCGGACTTTAGAAACATGGCAACATTATTTATGGCCCAAAGAATTTGTTATACATTCTGATCATGAATCTTTGAAACATATTAAAAGTCAAGCTAAACTGAATCGTAGACATGCTAAATGGGTTGAATTCATTGAGACTTTCCCTTATGTCATTAAACACAAGAAGGGAAAAGAAAATGTTATTGCTGATGCATTGTCTCGTCGCTATACTATGCTTTCACAACTTGACTTCAAAATATTTGGTTTGGAGACCATCAAAGATCAATATGTGCATGATGCTGCTTTTAAAGATGTAATGCAGAATTGTAAAGAAGGGGAGGGATAGCATATTTGTTGTCGTGGATAGATTCTCGAAAATGGCACACTTTATACCATGTCATAAAAGCAATGATGCTGTTAATGTTGCTGATTTGTTCTTTCGTGAAATTATTCGCTTGCATGGTGTGCCAAATACTATTGTTTCAGATCGTGATACTAAATTTCTTAGCCACTTTTGGAGATGTTTATGGGCTAAGTTGGGGACTAAACTGCTTTTTAGTACTACTTGTCACCCCCAAACTGATGGACAAACTGAAGTAGTCAATAGAACGTTGTCTACTATGCTTAGGGCTGTTTTGAAGAATAATAAGAAAATGTGGGAGGAATGCTTGCCTCATATTGAATTTGCTTATAATCGTTCATTGCATTCTACTACTAAGATGTGCCCTTTTGAAGTTGTGTATGGTTTCCTACCTCGTGCACCTATTGATTTGTTGCCTCTTCCATCGTCGGAGAAGGTTAATTTTGATGCTAAACAACGTGCTAAATTGATTTTAAAAATGCATGAGTTAACTAAGGAAAACATTGAGCGTATGAATGCTAAATATAAACTTGCTGGAGATAAGGGTAGAAAACATGTTGTGTTTGCACCTGGAGATCTTGTTTGGTTACATTTGCGTAAGGATAGATTTCCTGATTTGCGCAAATCAAAGCTAATGCCACGTGCTGATGGTCCCTTTAACGTGTTAGAGAAAATAAATGATAATGCATATAAACTTGAGCTGCCTGCAGATTTTGGGGTTAGTCCCACTTTTAACATTGCAGATTTGAAGCCTTATTTGGGTGAGGAAGATGAACTTCCGTCGAGGACGACTTCATTTCAAGAAGGGGAGGATGATGAGGACATCAATACAATTGTTACACCCACAGCCCCTGCTGCTATACATACTGGACCAATTACTAGAGCTCGTGCACGCCAACTAAATTACCAGGTACTTTCGTTTCTTGGTAATGATTCTAATGTTCATGAGAATATGATGCTGCCTAAATTGGATACATTTGTTTTGCCTACAAATGAAGGGCCTAGCTTGGAGAAGGATGAACATTGGAGCAAGAACAAGCATGGAGATGATGGCATGCGCAAGGGGAACAAGAATGGAGTTACAAGTGATGATTTCAGGACTTTGAAGCCACCATAATGGGTGCATGAAGCCTTGGACGAAACATACAAGATGCCACTTCATAAATTTCGTCCCGAGGCTATTTTAGGTGCTGCGTCACCTTATTATTGGGCCAGGCCCATGTAATTTCGAAATACATAAGTATAGGCTATTTTTAGAGTCCGTATGTGTGGGGAAACAAGAGATAGGGTTGATTTCGGACCCCTCCACCAAGGGCCACGAAATTCCCCCCCTCTTCCTCCATATATACAGCCCTTAGGGCATCGTTTAGACTTTGGGTTTTGTTTAGATTAAAAGTTCGCCATAGCTGCAACTTCGCGTACTTCGTTTGTGTTCAACGACCAGACAAAGGCGTCACAGAACCCCACCTTGATCAATAAAGCTTTCATCTTATATTCGCAATATCCAGATTGCAATCTCAGTTTCTTGCTTGTTCTTCGTTTGCTCGCAGGAAACAGACCCTCGTGGTCAGGTTGATCGTGCTCCGGCGTGGTCAATAACCTCTCGGAGTTGGTTTAGCGATTGCTAAGGCGCGACGTCCTCGCACGTTCGTAGTCGGATCGTTAAAGTCGACTTCCACCAAAGCGAAATCCACCATCTCATCGAAAGACGGGACACCTTTGCCTCTATCACAAGGGGTGGCGGTCAAGAAGGTGGGAGGACGTCCCAAGGCAGCCTAAAACTAAATCTAGGTCGTACAAGGCCAATGGGCCCAAGTGGAGGTGATGTAACACCTTTGGACTTGTAGTTTGACTCGGATTCTGCTGCAGCATCAGATTGTTTCGTCCACAACTCAACGCTCCGGACGAATTTGAAGGTGATTCCAATTGGGTTGGAAAGTGCACGAAATCTAGTTTCCAATGCAAAAAGAATCACCCAATTCGGAGTCCGTATGAAAAACTTGTGTGCGTTTTGAGTCAGGTATGTCTGTGCAGTCCGAATCTGAATCCAGAACGTGAGAGACTTGGACTCTATCTTCTCTTGGGCCAAAAGTGACGTGAGAGAACTTTTTGGACAGCAAATAAACATCTCTTTCTTCCTTATCTTCATATGTGGATTGTACAAATGTCCCATACACCTGCAATTAGACAAAACACAAAAGTGTGTGAAGTATTTTTGTTCTGGATAACATAAATAGATTATTGAATAGTTTGCACTAGAAATCACCTGCCAAATATGCATATATGCAATATTTTTGGTCATATCCAAGGTAGTCATGTCCTCATCACACTCCGTGCAGGTAAACCTGGTATGACCTGCCGAACTTCGACAAGGCAATCTCATAAGACCCTGAACTTGTCAAAGTTAAAACGATGATTGGCTAAAGATTGAGGTCCATCTTAAAAGGCTTTTGATAGAGGCTAAGGTGTCCCGTCTTTCGATGAGATGGTGGATTTCGCTTTGGTGGAAGTCGACTTTGACGATCCGACTACGAACGTGCGAGGACGTCGCGCCTTAGCAATCGCTAAACCAACTCCGAGAGGTTATTGACCACGCCGGAGCACGATCAACCTGACCACGAGGGTCTGTTTCCTGCGAGCAAACAAAGAACAAGCAATAAACTAAGATTGCAATCTGGATATTGCGAATATAAGATGAAAGCTTTATTGATCAAGGTGGGGTTCTGTGACGCCTTTGTCTGGTCGTTGAACACAAACGAAGTACGCGAAGTTGCAGCTATGGCAAACTTTTAATCTAAACAAAACCCAAAGTCTAAACGATGCCCTAAGGGCTGTATATATGGAGGAAGAGGGGGGAATTTCGTGGCCCTTGGTGGAGGAGTCCGAAATCAACCCTATCTCTTGTTTCCCCACACATACGGACTCTAAAAATAGCCTATACTTATGTATTTCGAAATTACATGGGCCTGGCCCAATAATAAGGTGACGCAGCACCTAAAATAGCCTCGGGACGAAATTTATGAAGTGGCATCTTGTATATTTCGTCCAAGGCTTCATGCACCCATTATGGTGGCTTCAAAGTCCTGAAATCATCACTTGTAACTCCATTCTTGTTCCCCTTGCACATGCCATCATCTCCATGCTTGTTCTTGCTCCAATGTTCATCCTTCTCCAAGCTAGGCCCTTCATTTGTAAGCAAAACAAATGTATCCAATTTAGGCAGCATCATATTCTCATGAACATTAGAATCATTACCAAGAAACGAAAGTACCTGGTAATTTAGTTGGCGTGCACGAGCTCTAGTAATTGGTCCAGTATGTATAGCAGCAGGGGCTGTGGGTGTAACAATTGTATTGATGTCCTCATCATCCTCCCCTTCTTGAAATGAAGTCGTCCTCGACGGAAGTTCATCTTCCCCACCCAAATAAGGCTTCAAATCTGCAATGTTAAAAGTGGGACTAACCCCAAAATCTGCAGGCAGCTCAAGTTTATATGCATTATCATTTATTTTCTCTAACACCTTAAAGGGACCATCAGCACGTGGCATTAGCTTTGATTGGCGCAAATCAGGAAATCTATCCTTACGCAAATGTAACCAAACAAGATCTCCAGGTGCAAACACAACATGTTTTCTACCCTTATCTCCAGCAAGTTTATATTTAGCATTCATACGCTCAATGTTTTCCTTAGTTAACTCATGCATTTTTAAAATCAATTCAGCACGTTGTTTAGCATCAAAATTAACCTTCTCCGAAGATGGAAGAGGCAACAAATCAATAGGTGCACGAGGTAGGAAACCATACACAACTTCAAAAGGGCACATCTTAGTAGTAGAATGCAATGAACGATTATAAGCAAATTCAATATGAGGCAAGCATTCCTCCCACATTTTCTTATTATTCTTCAAAACAGCCCTAAGCATAGTAGACAGCGTTCTATTGACTACTTCAGTTTGTCCATCAGTTTGGGGGTGACAAGTAGTACTAAAAAGCAGTTTAGTCCCCAACTTAGCCCATAAACATCTCCTAAAGTGGCTAAGAAATTTAGTATCACGATCTGAAACAATAGTATTTGGCACACCATGCAAGCGAATAATTTCACGAAAGAACAAATCAGCAACATTAACAGCATCATCGCTTTTATGAAAAAGTATAAAGTGTGCCATTTTCGAGAATCTATCCACGACAACAAATATGCTATCCCTCCCCTTCTTTGTTCGAGGTAAACCTAAAACAAAGTCCATAGATATATCCTCCCAAGGAACACTAGGTACAGGCAAAGGCATATATAAACCATGAGGATTGAGTCATGACTTAGCTTTTTGACATGTAGTGCAGCGAGCAATAAAATGCTCAACATCCCGTCTCATCTTTGGCCAAAAGAAATGTGTAGCAAGTACGTCCTCCGTCTTCTTCACGCCAAAGTGTCCCATTAATCCTCCTCCATGCGCCTCCTGCAACAACAAAAGACGAACGGAGCTAGCTGGAATGCATAGCTTGTTAGCACGAAACACAAATCCATCGTTAACAACAAACTTGTTCCACATTCTTCCTTCTTTACAATTCTGCATTACATCTTTAAAATCAGCATCATGCACATATTGATCTTTGATGGTCTCCAAACCAAATATTTTGAAGTCAAGTTGTGAAAGCATAGTATAGCGACGAGACAATGCATCAGCAATATCATTTTCTTTTCCCTTCTTGTGTTTAATGACATAAGGGAAAGTCTCAATGAATTCAACCCATTTAGCATGTCTACGATTCAGTTTAGCTTGACTTTTAATATGTTTCAAAGATTCATGATCAGAATGTATAACAAATTCTTTGGGCCATAAATAATGTTGCCATGTTTCTAAAGTCCGAACAAGAGCATATAATTCTTTATCATAAGTAGAATAATTCAGACTAGGCCCACTCAATTTTTCAGAAAAGTATGCAACAGGTTTGCCATCTTGTAATAACACACCTCCTAATCCAATTCCACTAGCATCACATTCAAGCTCAAAAGTCTTATTAAAATTAGGAAGTTGGAGTAAAGGAGCATGTGTCAACTTATCTTTCAATACCGTGAAGGCTTCTTCCTGTGCGGTACCCCAAACAAAAGGCACATCCTTCTTTGTAAGCTCGTTGAGAGGTGCAGCAGTGGTCCTGAAATCTCTCACAAAACGCCTATAGAATCCAGCGAGGCCAAGAAAACTCCTCACTTGTGTGACCGTTTTAGGCTGCGGCCAACTCTCAATAGCTTCAATCTTGGCTTTGTCAACTTCAATTCCCTGTGGAGTAACAACATAGCCAAGAAAAGATACTCGGTCGGTGCAAAAGGTGCACTTCCCAAGGTTACCAAACAAACGTGCATCACGTAGTGCAATAAAAACAGCACGTAAATGTTCCAAATGTTCTTCCAAAGATCTGCTATAAATCAGTATGTCATCAAAGTAAACTACCACAAATCGTCCAATGAAAGCACGTAAAACTTCGTTCATTAATCTCATGAAAGTACTAGGTGCATTAGTTAACCCAAAAGGCATGACTAACCACTCATATAATCCAAACTTAGTTTTAAATGCTGTTTTCCATTCATCTCCCAATTTCATACGAATTTGATGGTAGCCACTACGCAAATCAACTTTGGAGAATATTGTAGAGCCACTCAATTCATCAAGCATATCATCTAGCCTAGGAATAGGATGACGATAACGAATAGTAATATTATTAATGCCTCTACAATCAACACACATACGTGATGTACCATCCTTTTTCGGCACTAGAATAATAGGAACAGCACAAGCACTAAGGGATTCGCGTATATAACCTTTGTCGAGAAGCTCTTGTACTTGACGCATAATCTCCTTCGTCTCCTCTGGATTGGTACGGTATGGTGCACGGTTTGGCAGTGAAGCACCGGGAATTAAGTCAATCTGATGCTCAATCCCTCGAATAGGCGGTAATCCCGGTGGCACGTCTTGTGGAAAGACGTCAGCGAACTCCTGCAAAATGTTAGTGACAGCAGGAGGCAAAGAGGAAGGCACGTCCTCGAATGAAAATAATGCCTCTTTGCACACAAAAGCATAGCAAACAGATTTGCTGAAATCTAGCTCATCAATATCAGATTTGGTGGCAAATAAACATGCACTTTTCAATTTAATTTCAGAAGCAACACTAGATGGTTTATTATTAGGCTTCATTTGTTGCTCAAATTCTTTTGCCACAATCTGATTTTCACTCTTATTCATCTCCTGTTTTGCTTTATTAGCTCTATTAATATCATCTTTCAAAATGGAATCAGGAGTCATAGGAAGCAAAGTAATATTTTTACCCTTATGAACAAGAGTATAGTGATTGTTTCTACCATGGTGTACAGAATTTTTATCAAATTGCCATGGTCTACCAAGTAATAAGGAACATGCTTGCATAGGTACCACATCACAATCAACATAATCAGCATATGTAGAGATACTAAAATGCACACGAACAGTACGTGTTACCTTAACCTTGCCGCTGTTGTTGAACCATTGGATGTAGTAAGGATGTGGATGTGGTCTTGTGGTGAGAGAAAGCTTCTCCACCATCTCCATGCTAGCCAAGTTGTTGCAGCTCCCTCCGTCTATGATGACGCGCACAGAATGTTCCTTCACAACTCCCTTGGTATGGAACAAATTGTGCCTCTGATTTTGCTCAGCTTGTGTGACCTGCACACTCAAAACACGTTGAGCAACTAAACATTCATACCTGTCAGCGTCTTCAGGAGCCATGTATTGCGTCTCATGATCAGAATCATCTCCACCATGTTCTTCACGTGTAATAAGAGCCAAAGTCTCCTCATCATAGTCACTAGCGGACTCATATCCACCATCCGCGGTAGCAATCATCACACGCGGAGATTTGCATTCTCTCGCATAATGACCTCCTCCCTTACACCGACGACAAATAATATCACTTGTGTGCCCTGTTGATGCCATGGAAGAAGAAGAACGCTGTGCAGGCCCCGCAGGTGCGCTCTTGGCAGATAATGGTGGTTGTGCCTGTTTTCTTGTATCACGGCTGGAGGTGGCACCGGATGGAGGTGCTGGTGCAGTTGAAGTAGAAGATGCACGTGGTGTCCATGATGAAGGTCGGCCTGCAGAAAAGTTAGTTCGCCCCAATGCTTGTCGATCCTGCACTTCACGTTCAGCTTTACAAGCAAGATGGAATAAACGAGTGATATTAGTATACTCCTTATAGTCTAGAATGGTCTGAATCTCTCTATTTAATCCACCCAGAAAACGTGCAAGCATAGCTTCATTCTCCTCAACAATACCACATCTAATCATGCCAGTTTGTAATTCCTGATAATATTCTTCTACAGAATTTTTCCCTTGTCTTAAACGCTGCAATTTTTGAAGCAATTCACGTTGATAATATGGTGGAACCCAACGCGTATGCATAGTAGTTTTCAAAGCAGCCCAAGTAGTTGGAATAGGATATAATCTACAATGTTCAGACCACCATACACATGCAAAACTAGTGAAAGCACAAACAGCAGCAGCAACTCGTCTCTCCTCAGGATATTGTAAACATGTAAATCGTTGTTCAGTTTCTAACTCCCAAATAAGATATATATCAGGAACATATCTACCCTCAAATGGTGGAATATTCAATTTCAGTTTAGGAATATGGACATCATCTCGTACCTGAGGTGGTGGTGCAGGCCTACCATTACGAATATATACCTGAGGTCGACCTGCTGGTGGCGGTACAGGTGGCTGCACGTAGTGTTGATTTTGATCAACCTCATCCTCATAATCTCCCACATAATCATCCTCCTCCGCATCAGCAGCAGGAGCCACAGAAGTATCAACAGCAGCACCAACAGTTTGGCCAAACGCAAGAGGAACACGGCTTGCTCGGCGGAGGTCTGCTTCGCGACGTGGAGCTAGTCGTTGTTGTTGTTGTTGGAGAGGTGCGTTAGGTGCAGCGGGTGGTGGTGGTGGAAGACGCGCGAGCAATTCATTAAACTTGTTATCGAGCTTTGTTTCGAACGTCTTCTCAAGGCCAGTGATCTTCTCCATGGCCTCTTCAAAATTGTTCAGCACATCTTGCACCTGTTCAGTCATCATTTGCTGAAACTTATCATGAAGCTCCTTGTTCGATAAATTCTCCCAGTCAATCTCGTCGGCTTGTGATCCTGGCATGGTTAGCAGCAATAGAAACACACAAGAATATGATCCTACAGACTACGAACAAGTGGTAGTGGTGGGTGTCACAAATCCGTCAAGCAAATCTCAAATTCTTACCAGTTCTTACCCAGCAGCAGGCGGTGATCGGCAACCGTTGTAGTCAAAAACTCTCAAAGCTTGGATAGAGCGATTACCAGGGAGAGTCAAACGCACGACATAGATGTATGTGGAGCTGGGAAGGCTTATAATATGGTAGCAAAAACGGTCAGCAATAATCAATTCAGAGATGCAAAGTTGAATAAACGCTCAACGACGGTACTGTGCTGGTCCTAGGCTAGACTGTGCTAGAGACGCGAGCCTAGAACACTAACAAAATCACGGCGCGGCACGTAAACAAGGGAAAAGCACACTCTGAATTTTTTTTTTCGCTTTTTTTTGGCGCTCTTTTTTTTGCGCTGCTTTTTTTTTGCGAAAAATCACTATAATGGCGAGTGTCTCAAAACTCTTCCTAGCTCAAACTGACAGGATGGGCACGAAATTTTTTCGACCAAATTTTTTTTTTTGGACTGCCCGGACCCAAAAACTGGAAACGGGTCAAAAAAAACTTCCTATAATGGCACGTGTCTCAAAACACTCAGAAACACCTAAAAATTGGATAGCCAGAATTTTTTTCGAAAAATGCGTTTTCGAAAAATTTTGGGCCTAAACGGAGCGTGGCTACCCGACTCTTTTTTTTTCCGAAACCTACTCCGGCAAGGAAACACGAATCGGAATCTAGATGGATCCCGAAAACAAACCTAATAAGCAAGGAACTCGGATTGGTGGTGGATATATTGTGGTGGTATATGGCAGCGGTGGTGGTAGCTGTGGTAGTATATGGATATGGATCGGTGGTGGTATATGGGCACGGATTGGTGGTGGTATATGGATACGAATTCGGAGCGGTGGTGGTAGATGGCAGGGGCGATGATGATGGTGCGGCGGCGGCGTGACAACTTATGACCAGAACTCGAAACTCTAAAAGACTAGACTCTAAGACCAGCAACTAGACACGACGATGCAACCGCAAATTCAACAAAGCAAAACCCTAAAAAGATTATGCAAGGCTCAGATTGGTTCGGATATGATGAACTAACCCTAATTTTTTTGTGGCTTTTTCGTGGACTATAGGTATGAAGAACAGACTCGATCTAAACTACTAAAAAACTGTAAAATCTCACCGAGCAACCTGGAAATCTGATACCACTTGATAGAGGCTAAGGTGTCCCGTCTTTCGATGAGATGGTGGATTTCGCTTTGGTGGAAGTCGACTTTGACGATCCAACTACGAACGTGCGAGGACGTCGCGCCTTAGCAATCGCTAAACCAACTCCGAGAGGTTATTGACCACGCCGGAGCACGATCAACCTGACCACGAGGGTCTGTTTCCTGCGAGCAAACGAAGAACAAGCAATAAACTAAGATTGCAATCTGGATATTGCGAATATAAGATGAAAGCTTTATTGATCAAGGTGGGGTTCTGTGACGCCTTTGTCTGGTCGTTGAACACAAACGAAGTACGCGAAGTTGCAGCTATGGCGAACTTTTAATCTAAACAAAACCCAAAGTCTAAACGATGCCCTAAGGGCTGTATATATGGAGGAAGAGGGGGGAATTTCGTGGCCCTTGGTGGAGGAGTCCGAAATCAACCCTATCTCTTGTTTCCCCACACATACGGACTCTAAAAATAGCCTATACTTATGTATTTCGAAATTACATGGGCCTGGCCCAATAATAAGGTGACGCAGCACCTAAAATAGCCTCGGGACGAAATTTATGAAGTGGCATCTTGTATATTTCGTCCAAGACTTCATGCACCCATTATGGTGGCTTCAAAGTCCTGAAATCATCACTTGTAACTCCATTCTTGTTCCCCTTGCGCATGCCATCATCTCCATGCTTGTTCTTGCTCCAATGTTCATCCTTCTCCAAGCTAGGCCCTTCATTTGTAAGCAAAACAAATGTATCCAATTTAGGCAGCATCATATTCTCATGAACATTAGAATCATTACCAAGAAACGAAAATACCTGGTAATTTAGTTGGCGTGCACGAGCTCTAGTAATTGGTCCAGTATGTATAGCAGCAGGGGCTGTGGGTGTAACAATTGTATTGATGTCCTCATCATCCTCCCCTTCTTGAAATGAAGTCGTCCTCGACGGAAGTTCATCTTCCTCACCCAAATAAGGCTTCAAATCTGCAATGTTAAAAGTGGGACTAACCCCAAAATCTGCAGGCAGCTCAAGTTTATATGCATTATCATTTATTTTCTCTAACACCTTAAAGGGACCATCCGCACGTGGCATTAGCTTTGATTTGCGCAAATCAGGAAATCTATCCTTACGCAAATGTAACCAAACAAGATCTCCAGGTGCAAACACAACATGTTTTCTACCCTTATCTCCAGCAAGTTTATATTTAGCATTCATACGCTCAATGTTTTCCTTAGTTAACTCATGCATTTTTAAAATCAATTCAGCACGTTGTTTAGCATCAAAATTAACCTTCTCCGAAGATGGAAGAGGCAACAAATCAATAGGTGCACGAGGTAGGAAACCATACACAACTTCAAAAGGGCACATCTTAGTAGTAGAATGCAATGAACGATTATAAGAAAATTCAATATGAGGCAAGCATTCCTCCCACATTTTCTTATTATTCTTCAAAACAGCCCTAAGCATAGTAGACAACGTTCTATTGACTACTTCAGTTTGTCCATCAGTTTGGGGGTGACAAGTAGTACTAAAAAGCAGTTTAGTCCCCAACTTAGCCCATAAACATCTTGATAGAGGCAAAGGTGTCCCGTCTTTCGATGAGATGATGGATATCGCTTTGGTGGAAGTCGACTTTGACGATCCGACTACGAACGTGCGAGGACGTCGCGCCTTAGCAATCGCTAAACCAACTCCGAGAGGTTATTGACCACGCCGGAGCACGATCAACCTGACCACGAGGGTCTGTTTCCTGCGAGCAAACGAAGAACAAGCAAGAAACTGAGATTGCAATCTGGATATTGCGAATATAAGATGAAAGCTTTATTGATCAAGGTGGGGTTCTGTGACGCCTTTGTCTGGTCGTTGAACACAAACGAAGTACGCGAAGTTGCAGCTATGGCGAACTTTTAATCTAAACAAAACCCAAAGTCTAAACGATGCCCTAAGGGCTGTATATATGGAGGAAGAGGGGGGAATTTCGTGGCCGTTGGTGGAGGAGTCCGAAATCAACCCTATCTCTTGTTTCCCCACACATACGGACTCTAAAAATAGCCTATACTTATGTATTTCGAAATTACATGGGCCTGGCCCAATAATAAGGTGACGCAGCACCTAAAATAGCCTCAGGACGAAATTTATGAAGTGGCATCTTGTATATTTCGTCCAAGGCTTCATGCACCCATTATGGTGGCTTCAAAGTCCTGAAATCATCACTTGTAACTCCATTCTTGTTCCCCTTGCGCATGCCATCATCTCCATGCTTGTTCTTGCTCCAATGTTCATCCTTCTCCAAGCTAGGCCCTTCATTTGTAAGCAAAACAAATGTATCCAATTTAGGCAGCATCATATTCTCATGAACATTAGAATCATTACCAAGAAACGAAAGTACCTGGTAATTTAGTTGGCGTGCACGAGCTCTAGTAATTGGTCCAGTATGTATAGCAGCAGGGGCTGTGGGTGTAACAATTGTATTGATGTCCTCATCAGCTTTGTCAAATGTTTTAACTCAGCGGCCTGGCAGCCCATGAAAAGCCTCAAATTTGGGGCCTGGCAGCCCGTGAAAAGCCTCGACTACAAGTTTTCATATGCTTTTATTTGCAAAGTTTTTTCTCCTTTGATGTGATTTATGAGGTTTTTTGTGAACCGGCGTTCTTTAACCCGGCTCGACTTTCAATTACAAGTTGTCAGTACATAATCACTTATAATCCGGTGTTTATTGACCCGGCCTAGTTTCGATTACAAGTCGCCAGTATTATATATGGATAATCCAGTGTTTATTACTAGCCGGTACAGTTTTATTATAAACCGGCAAATATGGGAGGAGTTATCAGTACTCAAGATTTGGGTTATCACCCTTACTACAAAAAGTTGGTAAACCAATTATGTGATTTAATGTCACAGGTATGATATATTTCATATTTGATTATTCTTAAGTGCAGCCTTGATTATAAACCCGGGTTATATGTTGGGCATTATGACCCGTCCTGTGGTAAACCGCTAGGACACTTTAAACTTGTTGTATGCAGAAATAGGTTGAATAAAGCATGATTATAAATCACCGGCGTTTATTAACCCGGCCTGGCTTTCGACTATAAGTCGCCAGTATGATGATAAATTATCCAGTGTTTATTAACCCGGACTGGCTTGGGATTATATGTTGCCAGTATATATTTGGATTGCGCCATTGGAATCATGCGCTCATCAATCATTGGATTATATTATTCAAATCTTCAAATAGCCAACATGGCGGGATTTTATTATGGTTATCAGTAACCAGTATTATGATTAAGGTTTTCAAAGTCGCTTTAGCGCAATGGCTATTATATTATCAATGGACATGATTTATTCTACAACTGAAGGAATAGTCCCAAGTTGCTGCAGGCTTACGACCCGGCACTTGGGGGCTACATTATTCAAGTTGAGATTATATCAAATATGCAAGTCTCATGTCACTGCAAGCATGCACCATGACACTTGGGGGCTAATGCAAAGTCATTTTTTTCTCACCTTATCGAAGACCCGACTCATCACATTGTAATGAGCCGGCCCTTGGGGCTACCAATTGCTCCTATCAATGATTCAAGGTACACAAGTCTTAATCCATTATATTCAAGGGTCCACTGCTCAGTTGGTAAAGCACAAAGCTCTGTGGAAGTGGGTTCAAGCCCCATGCTGGAGTGATATGTCTCCAATGTATCTATTTCTCCAAACACTGCTGCCCTTGTTTTGGACTCTAACTTGCATGATTTGAATGAAACTAACCCGGACTGACGCTATTTTTAGTAGAACTACCATGATGTTGTTTTATGTGTAGAAAAGAAAAGTTCTCGGAATGTCCTGGAAATCCACGGAGGCACTTTTTGGAATTAATAAGAATTTTTGGCGAAAGAATTAATGCCAGGGGGACCATAACCTGTCCACGAGACAGGGGGCGCCCCCCTAGGGTGCGGCCTCCTATCTCGTGGGCCCCCTTGACCTCCTCCGACTCAACTCCAACTCCATATATTCACGTTCGGGGAGAAAAAAACCAAAGAGAAAGTTTCATCGCGTTTTACGACACGGAGCTGCCACCAAGCCCTAATCTCTCTCGGGAGGGCTGATCTAGAGTCCGTTCGGGGCTCCGGAGAGGGGGATTCATCGCTGTCGTCATCATCAACCATCCTCCATCACCAATTTCATGATGCTCACCGCCGTGCGTGAGTAATTCCATTGTAGGCTTGCTGGACGGTGAAGGGTTGGATGAGATTTACCATGTAATCAAGTTAGTTTTGTTAGGGTTTGATCCCTAGTATCCACTATGTTCTGAGATTGATGTTGCTATGACTTTGCTATGCTTAATGCTTGTCACTAGGGCCTGAGTGCCATGATTTCAGATCTGAACCTATTATGTTTTCATGAATATATGTGTGTTCTTGATCCTATCTTGCAAGTCTATTGTCACCTATTATGTGTTATGATCCGACAACCCCGAAGTCACAATAATCGGGACACTTCTCGGTTATGACCGTAGTTTGAGGAGTTCATGTATTCACTATGTGTTAATGCTTTGTTCCGGTTCTCTATTAAAAGGAGGCCTTAATATCCCTTAGTTTCTGCTAGGACCCCGCTTCCACGGGAGGGTAGGACAAAAGATGTCATGAAAGTTCTTTTCCATAAGCACGTATGACTATTTACGGAATACATGCCTACATTACATTGATGAATTGGAGCTAGTTCTATATCACCCTATGTTATAACTATTGCATGAGGAATCACATCCGGCATAATTATCCATCACTGATCCATTGCCTACGAGCTTTTCACATATTGTTCTTCGCTTATTTACTTTTCCGCTGCTACTGTTACATCTACTACAAAAACCCAAAAACATTTATCTTTACTTTTGCTACCTTTACCATTACTATCATACCACTTTTGCTACTAAATACTTTGCTGTAGATACTAAGTTATCCAGGTGTGGTTGAATTGACAACTCAACAGCTAATACCCAAGAATATTCTTTGGCTCCCCTTGTGTCGAATCAATAAATTTGGGTTGAATACTCTACCCTCGAAAGTTGTTGCGATCCCCTATACTTGTGCGTTATCAAGACTAATTTCTGGCGCCATTGCCGGGGAGCATAACTCTATTCTCTGATTTACTTGGGATTTATATCTGTTGATCACTATGAAGAACTTGAAAGACGATCGAACTACTATTTTGCCCTCAACTACGAGGGGAGGTAAGGAACTGCCATCTAGCCTTGCACTAGATTCTCCTTCTGTTATCAGTAGGCTTGCTACACCTAAACCTACTACTGCTATGAATTCTGATATGTCGCATGTTATTGATGATGCCACTTCTGCTATGCATGATGAAACTACTTCTGTACGTGATACTACTTTGCCATTAGGTGAATTTCTTTATGAACAACTTGCTAGAATTAGGGGGAATGAAAATATTGAAGAACCTATTATTGATGATAGTGATGATGAAGGTTCCCCCAATGATTATGTATGACCTGTTGTTCCTAAGGGTTATGTTATGAATGAAGCAACTGCTATGGAAATTCTTGCTTGCAATGATAGAAATGATCTCAAGAAATTATTAGCTAAATGGAAGCAACAGTCTCTTAATGCTAGAATGAAACCCGATCCTACTTTTGCTACTTCACCTATCTGTGTTACTGATAAGGATTATGAATTCTCTGTTGATCCTAATATTATTACTTTAGTTGAATCTGATCCTTTTTATGGCCTTGAATCTGAAACTATTGTGGCACATCTTACCAAGTTGAATGATATAGCCACCCTGTTTACTAATGATGAGAAGTCGTGATGCTAAGACTTGGTATAATTCTCTTGCTCCTGGTTGTGTGAGTAGTCCCCAGGATATGATTTATTACTTATTTTCTAAATATTTCCCTGCTCATAAGAAACAAGCTGCCTTGCAGGAAATATATAATTTTGTGCAAATCGAAGAAGAGAGTCTCCCACAAGCTTGGGGGAGGCTTCTCCGGTTACTTAATGCTTTGCCTGATCATCCTCTAAAGAAAAATGAAATACTTGATATCTTTTATAATGGACTAACCGATGCTTCCAAGGACTACTTGGATAGTTGTGTTGGTTGTGTTTTCAGGGAAAGAACAGTCGACGAAGCTGAAATGTTATTAAATAATATGTTGACTAATGGAAATAATTGGACTCTTCCTGAGCCAATTCCTGAAGTAATTCCTGAACCAATTGAGCCAACTCCTGAGCCTATTCCTAAACCCACTCCGAAGAAGAGAGGTGTTTTATTTCTCTGTCCTGAAGATATGCAAGAGGCAAAGAAATCAATGAAAGAAAAAGGTATTAAAGCTGAAGATGTTAAGAATTTACCTCCTATTGAAGAAATACATGGTCTTAATTTACCGTCTGAAGAACCATATTGTCTTGATAACTCGACACAAGTAGTAAAGGTAAATTCTCTCTATAGATATGATAAAGTTGAAGTCCCCTCTACTAAATTTCATAGCCCTTGCTTAGATGAATTTGATGACTTTATGGCTAGACAAGAAAGTTTTAATGCTTATGTTGGCAGAGAGTTAAAGAATAATGCTTTCGAGATAGGACGCGTAGGTGATAATCTGGCTAGAGTTAAAGATGAACTTCACCGCGTTAGCAAATATTCTTCTATGGTTGCTACTCAAGCTGAGCAAGTACTTAAAGCTCAAAATGATTTGCTTGATGAATTAACTAATAAAGATGACTTTGCTGTTACAGTGGCTACTAGAACTGGTAGAATGACTCAGGAACCTTTGTATCCTGAAGGCCACCCTAAGAGAATCGAACAAGATTCTCAGAGAAACAATTTAGAGGCACCTAGTTCTTCTAAAAAGAAGAAGAAGAAAAATGATAGGACTTTTCATGCTTCTAGTGAACCTACTGTAGACACCCCTGAGAATCCCAATGATATTTCTATTTCTGATGCTGAAACACAATCAGGTGATGAACATGAAACTAGTGATAATGTTGATGATAATGTTCATGTTGATGCACAACCTAGCAAAAACAATGATGTAGAGAGTGAACCTGCTGTTGGTCTTGATAACCCACAATCAAAGAATCAATGTTATGATAAGAGAGATTTTGTTGCTAGGAAGCACGGTAAAGAAAGAGAACCATGGGCTCAGAAACCCATGCCCTTTCCTCCTAAACCATCCAAGTCAAAGGATGATGAGGATTTTGAGCGCTTTGCTGAAATGATTAGACCTATCTTTTTACGTATGCGCTTAACTGATATGCTTAAAGTAAACCCTTATGCTAAGTATATGAAGGATATCATCACAAATAAAACAAAGATACCAGAAGCTGAAATTTCCACCATGCTTGCTAATTACACTTTTAAGGGTAGAATACCAAAGAAACTTGGAGGTCCAGGTGTACCAACTATACCATGCTCTATTAAAAGAAACTATGTTAGAACCGCTTTATGTGATCTTGGAGCCGGTGTTAGCGTTATGCCTCTCTCTTTATATCGTAGACTCGAATTGAATAAGTTGACACCTACTGAAATATCTTTGCAAATGGCTGATAAATCAACTACTATACCTGTCGGTATTTGTGAGGATGTGCCTGTTGTAGTTGCAAATGTCACTATCTTAACGGACTTTGTTATTCTTGATATTCCCGAGGACGATAGTATGTCTATTATCCTTGGTAGACCTTTTCTTAATACTATAGGGGATGTTATTGATTGCAACAAAGGCAATGTCACTTTTCATGTCAATGGTAATGAACACACAGTACACTTTCCGAGGAAACAATCTCAAGTTCATAGTATCAATTCTATTGGAAAGGTTCCAACTATCATTTTTGGAGGTTTTGAATTTCCTCTCCCTACTGTCAAGAAAAAGTATGATATTCTTATTGTTGGGGATTTTCATATCCCCGTTGAGGTAACTTAGTGTTATTCAAAATTTCTCCGGTTCCGTGTTATTCGGAATGAGTTTGTTAACAAGACTTGATCAACCTTGTTAGTGGATCCATTTTGATGATCACGAGATGGATGAAACTAGAAGGCACAACCTTCTGTACCCTCTTTTTACTTTCTGTTATTTAGAATAAATAAAGCAAAAATAGTATTATCCTTCTGTTTTCGGAATTATCCGTGCATTAAAAAAATAGTCCAAAAATAAAAGTGTTCCAAATGCCCTGCAAATCTAGTATGATTTTTTCTAGAATATTTGAGGATTTTAGGCACAGAAAACACTGCAGGAGGGCCAAGCACCAGGCCACGAGAGAGGAGGGCCCCCCCTGTAGGGCGCCCCCTGTCTCGTGGGCCCATGGTGGCTCCCCTCCACTTATGCCAGCACCCACACACTTCATCTTCTACCCAAAAAAATCCCCGTCCAGCTCAAGCCTGAGTTCTAGCCCGTTTTGCTGTGATTTTTGATCTCTTAGCTCAAAGCTCCATTCACAAAACTGCTTTGGGAAATTGTTGCTTGGTATGTGACTGCTCCATTGGTCCAATTAGTTTTTGTTCTAGTGCTTTATTCATTGCAAATTTTTGCTGCTAAGGTGACCATGTTCTTGAGCTTGCATGTTAAATTTTTGAGGTCCCAAGCAATTCCAATGCATGATATAGGATCTAGGCACTTGTAGGAGTAGTTGCTACCAATCTTGTTTAGTTTTATCCACTTTTGTTTTGACGTTACTAAAATTTCAGAAATTTTCAGAAAAAGAAATATGCTTAGAAGAATGTACCAAGGTGGTTCCTCGGCAAAGAAAGGGACAAGGATTGCTATACGTGAACAAGATGTTAATTTGCCAAGGGACGCAAATGTACGGGCTTGTGAGTGGCCATCCGATGATTTTATGGTCGAAGCAGACTTCAAGGAGGAATTTAACGCGTATGTGCGTAATGCCGAGCTGGAGGACTTCTTACAACATAAGTGTCGTCAATATTATCAATTGACTGACTCTTTTGTGCGGAGGTTCGAATATATTTCTGTGCGTAATTCTCCTAGTGTTATGTTTGATATTTATGATACATCTTATACCATGGATTTAGAGGATTTCACAACTGCTTGCAAACTCCCTCAGTGGGGTAATATCAATGATCCTCGCAAATCTGAATTTAGAGATTTTCTTGCTAGTATTACTGTGGGAGAATCTAGGGACATAGCACAAGCTACCATAGGGAGCATTCATTTTCCTGCTATACATTATTTTGCTCTCTTTATTAGTAGATGCATTAACGGTAAGGACGAAGTATGTCACATGTGTGCTCCTGATCTTTGTGTCCTCAAGAGTGTTGTGTCAGGTTATAGAGGTTATAACTTGGGGGAATAGTTGCACGTAGGTTGCAGAATAATAGTAGAAGGGGTGATTTCTTTGGAGGAATTTATGCATCCCATGTGGCTAATTTTCTTAATATAGCTCCATGAGAGGGGGATATGATTGTACCTCCTGTTTATTTGGATAAAGAAGCAATGTTTGATCATCATTTTCTTGAGAGGAATGAACAATTCCTCGATTATCGACTAACCTATGACAGACGCCACGTCGTCCCTGTTACTCTTCCTGCTCCCTACCTTTTTGATTATCAGGCAAAAGGAAGATATGGTGTCACTAGGGAAGAAGCAACTGAATATGAGAGGGGAATGGAGGTAGCTCGCCAACGTGCTGCTGCTCAGGAGGCGGTCGCCTCTGCATCTCAGTACTACCCCAGTTACTCTTATGGATATCAGCCAGGCGGTCCTTGGTACTAGAGCAACTTAGGCCAAAAGCCTAAGCTTGGGGGAGTACGTATTTCTCACCGACTTTACATTCATGTTCACACACTAGTCATCGGTGCTCATACTCTTTCATTGTATTATCCATGCTAGTTTAAATTTCTTTTTCTAGTTTTCTTCTTGTATGTTCGATAAACCTTAAGAAAAACAAAAATAATTAGTTAGTTTAATTTCCATGCTTGTAGTAGAAATTAAAATGAAAACCCAAAAAGATTTCTAGTTCTTCTTTTTGCTTGTTGGGAGATTTCCCGTGTAAATAGTTTTATTTTCTTTTCTTTCTTTTGGGGGTCGAGAAGACCATATTGAAAATGCTTCGCGACTCTTATATCCATGATTGATTATTTAACTTAGAGCCCATATTACTTGTCTTCTCTCCTGAGTTGAATGCTTGCAGATTCCAGCTTAGTCTAATGCACGTGCACTCTTATTATTATACACATCGTTCGGTCGTGCAAGTGAAAGGCAATAATGACGATATATGATGCACTTATTGGGATGAGAAAAGCTGGTATGAACTCGACCTCTCTTGTTTTTGTAAATATGATGAGTTCATCATTCCTGAGTCAGCTATTGTGAAGTAAACATATTTGCAATGACATTTAGAGATTATAGTTGCTTGTGCCATGCTTGATTAGCTATGAGTTATAATGGTTTACCTTGCGTGCCAACATGCTATTAGAATGATTATGATGTGATATGATGGGATGGTATCCTCCTTTGAATGAATTGAGTGACTCGACTTGGCACATGTTCACACATGTAGTTGAATCAAATCAACATAGCCTTCACGATATTTATGTCCATGGTGGATTATATCCTACTCATGCTTGTACTCGGTGTGAATTAATTTTAATGCATGTTTACGGCTGTTGTCGCTCTCTCAGTTGGTTGCTTCCCAATCTTTTGCTAGCCTTCACCTGTACTAAGAGGGAATACTACTTGTGCATCAAACTCCTTAAGCCCCAAAGTTGTTCCATGTGAGTCCACTATACCTTCCTATATGCGGTATTTACCTGCCGTTCCAAGTAAATTTGTATGTGCCAAACTCCAAACCTTCTAATGAAATTCTGTTTTGTATGCTCGAGCAGCTCATGTTTCAACTAGGGCTGCCTATATCTTCCATGCTAGGTGGGTTATTATCATGAGGAGTGGACTCCGCTCCTCATTCACGAGAAAGGGCCGGTAACCGAGATGCCCAGTCCCATGATCCAAAAATATCAAAGCAAATCAAAATAATTAAACAAAACTCCCCCAGGGCTGTTGTATGTTGGAGGCATTCGTTGTTTCGAGCAAGCCATGGATTGATGCTTGTTGGTGGTTGGGGGAGTATAAACCTTTACCATTCTGTTTGGGAACTGCCTATAATGCATTTAGTATGGAAGATACATCCATCTCATAGTTGTTGCGTTGACAGCAAAAGTATGCCGCTCAAAATGTTATTCAATCTCTATTTTAAAATCGAGCTCTGGCACCTCTACAAATCCCTGCTTCCCTCTGCGAAGGGCCTATCTATTTACTTTTATGTTGAGTCATCACCCTTCTTATTAAAAGCACCCGCTGGAGAGCACACTGTCATTTGCATTCATTATTATTGGTTTATATTGGGTATGACTTGACTGGATCTCTTTTACCATGAATTACAATGTTTAGTCAGCCCTTGATCTTTAAAGGTGCTCTGCATTTATGTTTTGTGGTCTCAGAAAGGGCTAGCGAGATACCATTTTGTTATATCATGTATGATTATTTTGAATAAGTGTTGTCACCCAAGTTTTATTATTATGGCTCGCTAGCTGATTATGTTATTGGTATGAGTAATTTCGAGACCTATGTGTTATTGTGAGTATGGTTAGTTCATAATATTTGCTGAAACTTGAATGCTGGCTTTTCATTTACAACAACAAGAGCAAACAGAGTTTGTAAAAGTTTTTCTTTATCACTTTCAGTTTATCAACTGAATTGCTTGAGGACAAGCAAAGGTTTAAGCTTGAGGGAGTTGATACGTCTCCAACGTATCTACTTTTCCAAACACTTTTTCCCTTGTTTTGGACTCTAACTTGCATGATTTGAATGAAACTAACCCAGACTGACGCTGTTTTCAGCAGAACTACCATGATGTTGTTTTATGTGTAGAAAAGAAAAGTTCTCAGAATGTCCTGGAAATCCAGGAGGCACTTTTTGGAATTAATAAGAATTTTTGGCGAAAGAATTAATGCCAGGGGCCCCACAGCCTGTCCACAAGACAGGGGGGCGCGCCCCCCTAGGGCGCGGCCTCCTATCTCGTGGGCCCCCTGGACCTCCACTGACCTCAACTCCAACTCCATAGATTCACGTTCGGGGAGAAAAAAATCAGAGAGAAAGTTTCATCGCGTTTTATGACACGGAGCCGCCACCAAGCCCTAATTGCTCTCGGGGGGCTGATCTGGAGTGCATTCGGGGCTCCGGAGAGGGGGATTCGTCGCCGTCGTCATCATCAACCATCCTCCATCACCAATTTCATGATGCTCGCCGCCGTGCGTGAGTAATTCCATCGTAGGCTTGCTAGACGGTGATGGGTTGGATGAGATTTACCATGTAATCAAGTAAGTTTTGTGAGGGTTTGATCCCTAGTATCCACTATGTTCTGAGATTGATGTTGCTATGACTTTGCTATGCTTAATGCTTGTCACTAGGGCCCGAGTGCCATGATTTCAGATCTGAACCTATTATGTTTTCATGAATATATGTGTGTTCTTGATCCTATCTTGCAAGTCTATAGTCACCTATTATGTGTTATGATCCGACAACCCCGAAGTGATAATAATCGGGACACTTCTCGGTGATGACCGTAGTTTGAGGAGTTCATGTATTCACTACGTGTTAATGCTTTGTTTCGGTTCTCTATTAAAAGGAGGCCGTAATATCCCTTAGTTTCCACTAGGACCCCGCTTCCACGGGAGGGTAGGACAAAAGATGTCATGGAAGTTCTTTTCCATAAGCACGTATGACTATTTACGGAATACATGCCTACATTACATTGATGAATTGGAGCTAGTTCTATATCACCCTATGTTATAACTATTGCATGAGGAATCGCATCCGACATAATTATCCATCACTGATCCATTGCCTATGAGCTTTTCACATATTGTTCTTCGCTTATTTACTTTTCCGCTGCTACTGTTACATCTACTACAAAAACCCAAAAACATTTATCTTTACTTTTGCTACCGTTACCATTACTATCATACCACTTTTGCTACTAAATACTTTGCTGCAGATACTAAGTTATCCAGGTGTGGTTGAATTGACAACTCAACCGCTAATACTCAAAAATATTCTTTGGCTCCCCTTGAGTCGAATCAATAAATTTGGGTTGAATACTCTACCCTCGAAAGCTGTTGAGATCCCCTATACTTGTGGGTAATCATGGAGTTACATCATATGATGTTATTTTCAATGAAGCATGATTATATTTATAAAGTCCCTACTCATTATTGCATAATGACCCAGCCCTTGGGGGCTACACTGGTTGAAGTTTTTATGAGCATAACACAATTTCATGTCCCAGGTTGCTGCAAGCATGACAACCCGGCACTTGCGGGCTACTTATATGGTGTATTCAGTTTTTACTAGTGACTGAGATGAAAAACATGGATTTATTCAAAGTGGTCGTAATTATATGAAACAAGTCTCAAATCATCACTTTGTTCTGTTCAAGACTTGGGGGCTATAGGTAATATGGATATAAGGGAGAAATATGTTCCAATTTTCAGTTTTGAGCAAACCAGATTGACCCGGCATCACCAATCATTATGACCCGGTGTCTCCAACAATCATAACCCGGCGTCATCAATAATCATAAATCAGCATTGGCAACAATCATGAACCGGCGTTGGAAACAATCATGACCTGGAATTATCAGTTTTTATAACCCGACAATTTTGGAAATCATAGATCGACAAGTTCTATATTTTCTAGCCGGCTGAATATCAGTTGAATATTTGAAGACCATTATTTTTTTCAAGTCAGAGCATTGAAGGAAGAGTTGAATGGATTCTTTATTTACAATATTTTTTAACAAGAAAGTTGATTATGAAGCTGGTCTGTTGACCCGGATTTTCTAGAAGAAGGAAAGGACAAGGACTTAAGGATGTTCAGGTGCCGGTTTACAAGAATTCTTAACCCAGAGCACTACCTGTCAAATTTGTTCTGATGTTTATTTTGCAGCATAAGTTTACCATGGATAAATCCAAGCTAAACTGGGGGCTAATGTCGGGGATATACCCCGCGGTATGAACCGGGCGGAAATATGACCCGGCTGGGCTTGGCGGTTTACTTGAGACCCGGTTTACACTTGGCGATTCACTGGCGACCCGCCCTGACCAGACGGTTTACAAGCAACCTTCCTGAACATTATGACACACTGGTAACCCGACGGGCGGCCGATGGATGACAAAGCCCAAGGCCCAGAAGGGTGGTTTATGTTAAAAGTGGGCCGGTTTATGAGGAAAGCACAAGGAATATTCTCCTACAAAGGAAGCAAGACTAGAACTCCACTTGTAATAGAGTAATCCTAATCCTAATAGGACTAGTCATGTAACCCGCCCCTTAAACATATATAAGGAGGGGCAGGTCTCCCCAAAGAGGGAAAAGTAAGAAGAAACAATCTCTAGAGCTAGACACAAAGAGCCGGTTTATCGGCGACTCTCTCGTGATCATAATGAGACCTAGCCACAAACAACATGTAGGGCTATTACCGGATGATGTTTCCCGGGGCCCGAAGCTGTCTAAATCCTTGTCTTGTGTTGCGTCTCTCGATCCGCTCAACCCCTCTCAAGCTACCACATAGATGCGTTGGCCCCACGACTAAGTCCTCACACTAAGGACATCTGTCGTGACAATTCCACGACAGGTTAACTAATACACCTAGTACTTTCATGAGATTAATGAACGAAGTTTTACGTGCTTTCATTGGACGATTTGAGGTAGTCTATTTTGATGATATACTGATTTATAACAGATCTTTGGAGGAACATTTGGAACATTTACGTGTTATTTTTATTGCTTTACATGATGTACATTTGTTTGGTAACCTTGGGAAGTGCACCTTTTGCACTGACCGAGTATCTTTTCTTGGCTATGTTGTTACTCCACAGGGAATTGAAGATGATAAAGCTTAGATTAAAGCTATTGAGAGTTAGCCGCAACCCAAAACGGTCACACAAGTGAGGAGTTTTCTTGGCCTCGCTAGATTCTATAGGTGTTTTGTGAGAGATTTCAGCACCATTGCTGCACCTCTCAATGAGCTTACAAAGAACTATGTGCCTTTTGTTGGGGGTATCGCACAGGAAGAATCCTTCACGGTATTGAAACATAAGTTGACACATGCTCCTTTACTCCAACTTCCTGATTTTAATAAGACTTTTGAGCTTGAATGTGATGCTAGTGTAATTGGCTTAGGAGGTGTGTTATTACAAGATGGCAAACCTATTGCATACTTTTCTAAAAAATTGAGTGGGCCTGGTCTAAATTATTCTACTTCTCCACTACTATTAAACGATCCAACATGAATTTTCTTAAGTGCACCCCGCAATTACCCCTACACACCGGACGACCCATTCACCACCGCAGGATTAGTCCCACGAATCTGCATGTAACAGCCATCATTCATCTAATAGATTTATGGTGTGGACTTGGCAATTTACAATGACTGGCCGTGCTCCACCATCCCACAAGCCCTCCCTCCAACTAGCAGTCCCGCGTCTCCCAAAAATCACGCAAATCTAATCACAGACTAAAGGAAGGAATTGATTCCCCTTGACCAATCTCCCAGGAGCCTCCCTGCCTTCGTCACCATCACACCAACATCTTCTCCCGCACGACGACCTCGCGCCACTCCACCGCCCAGCCGCCTCCCTGCAGGATCAACGTAGAGGGCGCCCAGGAGGCCGCCCTGCCCCCTCGCAGCGTAGCAAAAGTCCGCCAGATCTCCAGTGACTAGGAGCCCGCCCGGCACCCGCACGACCGCCCCCACCCCCGCACTGCATGGCCCCTGGACTAGCTGTAATTCTTCCCTGCACTCAAGATTACAATTTTCAGAATAGTTATACTCCATTGCCTATCTTTATAGAATAGATCAAACATTACATGTTGTGCAAGTGCACACCATTCTACCATACCTAGGGCATAGGAAAGATACATCGCACCAGTCTACATTAGAATGATCCAATTTACATCTCTAATAACTGATTTCTATGTGGAAAATGGTTAGTGTTTCGGCTATTGCAATCTTCTAACTGACTGAAACATGCAACCTATTGTACAACTCTATTGACAAAGAATATATCGACAAAAAGCACTGTGTAGTATTTTCACACAGACAAAACAAATATTGCTTATCTTCTTACAGTCAGTAATAGAAAACTTGCTTCTGATGTTGATGTTCATGATTATATGCACAATATACATGCTTCTAATAATTTGATGACATGAATATTCACATGAAGGCGACGATATGTCGTCTCCCAATCGTGCGGGGCCGAGCACCCCATTTCAAGATATAAGCAACAACCAAACATTGGGTAACTATCAGCAACCACTTCCTACTCTGTTCTACTGTTTCTGCTGTTACTTGTGTTCTGACTTGCACTATGTATTATACAGACCCAAGCACCCCATTTCAGGATACAAGCACCAACCAATCATTGGGTGACTATTATCGACCAGATCCTACTTTCTGCTACTGTTTTTGCTCTTGCTTTTGTGCTAACTTGCAGTATTTATTTATACAGACCCTAAAGAATTTAAGAGGCAGAGGAACAAAGAGTATTACACACGCAATAGAGATGGTACTCTTAAAAGACATCGTCAAGCCCGTGAAAAGAAACAGGCAGAAACAACACTACTTAGTGATGAGAAAAATGTAGCACATACACCCCTGGCCATGACCCAAGGTTAAAATGCCCTTGTACTGCATGCTTATGTATTATCCATATACTCCCTCCGTTCCTAAATATAAGTCTTTGTAGAGATTTCACTATGGACTACATACGGAGCAAAATGAGTGAACGTAAACTCTAAATGCATCTATATACATCCGTATGTGGTCCATAGGGTAATCTCTACAAAGACTTATATTTAGGAACGGAGGGAGTACTACATTATATGCTAAAGTATCGCTATAATGTACCTTATATTAGACCCTAGGGAGCTGGTTGAAATTACTCACCTTGATGGAAAACTATGATGTCAGACTCAAAATCTACAAACAACCTTTATTATCTTAGCATGCTTCTCTTGATACTTTTTCCACTTTGCAATCAGATTACGGTCTGCATAACCCTGGTAGAAACGATCATTCAGCTCCTTTGATATATCCTTCCTTCTTCTATAGAAAAGATCATTATACATAATATGTAACGACTTCTTGGATGAGAAATGCGAAAAATTGGCCAGAGTGCTTCGCACTTTTTATTCCCATCATGTGTATCGTTTTCAAGCTGTGTGTGCAGATCATATTAGTACTCATCTTGTAGTATGAAATATCAATGGACATCTGAAAAGGTCACAGCGATAGATGGCATGCTTAATAACATGCATACCTTCTCTAATTTTGCCATCCAGCTCATGGATTATGGGTTCAATAAGCACCCACCCTTCAGTATATTCAACACAACTTGTCTTTATCTTAGGCATACTATCACAAGGGGTGTCCTAAGGCAGGCTTGGAATGCACAAACCCGAGAAACAATAAATTAATGGGAAAGCTTCAATAGCGTACACTCATGCCACCAAACTCATCCATATAATTATGCAAAACAAATACAAAAGCAAGGCGTCGACAAGGTGAATAAAGGATTCTCGAGTGCTTCGGTAGTGCATATTGAGGGGACCAAGATGGAGGTAAATCATTATATGACAATGTGGAATTGTTAATGGAAATATGAAACATGTTGACATTTCATGGAAGCCAAACAACTAGAGGGACCCACACATAGCAGCACAGCCAGCAACCGCACAGCAGCCGCGCACCACACATATCAAACAGGACATAAACGGAGGTTTGTTATTCATGTAAAGGAAAAGGACATGGATTTAGATTTATTGCCGCATAAGGGAGACTATTGCTGCCGAAGAACATGGGCAGGGAGGCACTGTTGAGCTACCGGGTAGGTTGGGTCGTCGCCTCCTACACCCATATGCACGTGAAGCGGTGGATAACCGGGAAAGTTCAACTGGATCTGGCCGGAGCAGGCGATGAAGAGTGGAGACCTCCTGGTGCAGCCACTGGTGACGGCTGCAATCACCACACGCCCCTCCAGCACCTGGGCAGGGTAGGGCGCAGCGCAGCCGCATAGGTCGGTGGAAGCCGCTAACGAGCGGAGGCTCCAAGCGCCGGACGAGCGAGACGGAGAGGAAGGCGCCGGGTACGGAGATTCCAACGCGCAATTGCCATACCCGCCGATCCGGTGGAGATGAGTCCTCGACCGATTCAACGAGGAGGGGCTGAGAAGAGCGGGGGAGTGTGAGACCTGAGAGGAAGAGAGTGAGCTGTGTTGAATGGGGAGACGGTGAAGGATAGGGGGTGGGGAAGGTAGGTGACGAGGCGAGGGGAGAAAACTTTTTCGTAGGCAAAACGAGTCGAGCAGAATATCACTGGGCCGGGCGTTTCCAATTATTTTGTTATTTTTTATAATATTTTTTTAGTTGGCTTTCTTAGCTCATTTGGTCAAATAATAATAAGTATAGATCTAGCGCCTTGTCTCAGAAAAATGTATAGATATAGCATCAGACTTTGTCTAATTCATTTTGTTTATTGATAAACCATTTTGTCATTTGTTTATATTTAGCGTTAGACATGTACAGTTTGGCGATATTTAGGGTTTAAAAATGTTCATTCATGATAATTTTGATAGTTCTATAAAATCATTAGGATTAATATAGATATTTGTTATTAGCATACCAAATTTTCGTGAACATGCAAATCATCTTGTGTTTTTTGTTGCTTAGCCATTATTTTTAAAATATATATTATTAATTATAATATAGTTATATGATAGTGAAATTTTTGTGTGAATACATGTGTGTGGATCGTGTGTTACACGCGCTCTCACATCACTGGGCATGAAACACATTAAATGGCTAAGTAAAAAAACTCGTGAAATAAAAAATAACATTCAAAATATGTATTTTATTATAGATTATGTTACATGCATTGCACGTGCACGTTTACTAGTATGATAAATAATTATATGCTCTTGTTCGGCCTTTAGAAACATGACAACATTATTTATGGCCCAAAGAATTTGTTATACATTCTATAACATCCCAATTTTCAATTTAGATGTTATACATAGATCATCATATGCATATCATAATTTATTTCAATTTGGTTGTGATCCTAGAAATCTTAAGCAACTCAAGGACCCAAGGAGAGAGTTGGAGGTTTCACAAAAATTCATATTTGAATTTATTTCAAATTTGAAAAGAGGATCAATTTGATTTTAATAATTTTCTCACCAATTATTTCAAACAATAAAAATAAATGAGAGAAGATGATATGAGTTCTTCAACAACAGAGAAATATTCGAGAAAGAATTTAAAATCAAATTAATACTTTATTTTATTTGAATTAGAGGAAAACTTGCATTTTAGTCCAGGAAAATGTTCATCTCGTCCTAAATATTAGGTTTGGGCGTTGAAAATTGTTTCTGGAATTTTTAGAATTTTTTTATATTTTATTAGGATTTTTCTCTGCGGCCAAATTATTAAAAAAAATCCCGGACCGACTGGGCCGAAACCCAGCCGGCCCATCCGCGTGCGCACCCTTCTTAGGAGCCGTACTATCGCCAGACTCGAAGGAGTCCGGGCATCGCCCGCCGCCGCCGGACCCCTCCCCAAGTCCGAACCCCCCCGAGGCCTTTAAATAGCCGCGCCGCTATTCCCTCTCCTCATGGCGTCGCCCCGCCTCCTGCAGCCGATGCCGTCGCACCGCCGAGCGGCGCCACTGCCGCTCGCTGTCACCGCCGCTGCCCCACGCCAACACCTGCGCCGCCACACGCCACAGCCAGCGCCACCGCCGCCGCCGATCCACGCCGTCGCCGCCGGTTAATCTCGACTAAATGTTAAAACGTTCGGTTTTAATCCGGATTTTTTGGGTTTAGTCGGTTCAGTAGTTTAGATCGATATTTTTTTAGGTTAATCAAATTAACGAACGTTCGTTCGTTTATATAGTTTAACGAATGGTTTCGTTCGTTTAGTTCTGTTAACGAATGTTCACTCGGTAGATTTTTCTTTTTAGTTTTATTTTCGGCCAGGCACCTATCCGCGAATAAGTTTTATCGCGATATAGCCCCTGATCTTAATACTAGCGTAACTTTTTGCTCGTTTGTCTGAATTAGATGAAATCAACGCCTAAATCTTGGCAACGATCTGTTCTTTCCAGTTAACCAACTTGAACATGATTTTGACATTTTACATTTGAGTTTACTTCAGATTAGTAAACGATCTTGTTTCGTTCATATCTTGAGTTTTGTTTCTCCGTTTGAGTTGTTTCTTTTTGCAAATCGTAGCTAATCACATGTACCTACTGCTAAGATCTAATACACATGAAAATAATGCTGTTAGGTTTTGTGTTCTGTTTAGTTTAGCCGTTTGCTTGTTTCGTGTTTGATTTGGATCCTTTCTTGATTTTTTTTCTGTTTCGTATGAGTGATTGCTTATGTACGCTACTGTTTGTATATGCTAGATTACCTGGAGTGCGAAGCTTGTTACTACGAATCACTGGAGTTTGCATATCGTTGGCAAGGTAAGTTACACTTTTATCATACTTTTCTATACCCAGTTTTTACTATGCATTAGTTTTGCTCCTCAAATATATGCATGAGTAGGATTGGGAACATGTGGTTTGGTTGTAGTGTTATGAGGTACGAACCTAATACCTTCGATCACCCCGGGAATATACGTTATGCCTTATTATTTCTTAACCATGGTCATAGATGGGGACTAGATCGTGAATCACATGGAAGTTATGAGAATTGTTAATCGTGGATAACATTAAGGTGGCAACTTTAATACACATCTCGGAGGATTGGTTGGGGCACCTGGGGAACCCAGTGTTGTCCATTAAGGGAAATCCCTAGGTGCCTATGTGATTTTTCCTCGGTTTGCCACCCAGGCTCAAAGGGATCATATGATATTTCATGACTAGAAACTTCCGTGTGCAGCCACAAGCCATTATGGGCTCTGGCATAGTTGAGTAAGTTGTATGAGCTCTCAAAGAGGTGGACTAGAAGATGTAGAGGGAAAGTAGGTGTACCGGTCTGCCCAGAGTAGAGAGTTAATGCTTCAGAAAGACTATGTCTCGATCTTCTGATCATGGATGCGGTCGAGTCTTGTGGGGAAAAGTGCGCAACCTCTGCAGAGTGTATAAACTAATCATGGTTAGCCGTGTTCCCGGTTATGGACATCTTGAGTATCTGGAATTGGATATTATTGTGGATCTCATCACTCTTTAATAAATTGAATTGGGTTTAATGATGATACTTGTTTAATTGGGATTTTGAGTTGGGGGAACCTTCTCAAATATTGGAACAACTTGGGAGTAGTTTAAATAAAATTTATTCCTTTGTTGTAGGGAAAAACTAGCTTTATGCAAAATCATAAACTTAGAGCCTCCACCAGCCAAACATTACATGTAGATATAGTTCTTCCATTCATTGCTTTATAGTGTAACTCTGCCAGCATATTCAATGTGCTGACTTACAAGGCTGCAATGTCTCATGTTGCAGACTACTCAGACAATGAATAAGGTGCGATAGGTCATTGTCGTGCACTCAGCTATGCCGTTGGAGTTGATGGACTCATTTACCTCCGAAGCTTTCGCAGTTAATTAGTTTATACGGCCTTCAGCCATATATTTTTGTAATCATACTCTTTATGAGGACTCGATGTAATAAGTGTGTGATTGAACTCTGTTACAATTCCTCGAGTACTATGTGTGTCAGCATTACCGATCCATTGGGATGACACTAAAGCACAGAGACTTCGGTCCATTGGGATTGTGGTCGCTACAAGATGGTATCAGAGCACACATTGACTGTAGGACGCGACCACTAGAATAAGCCACAAGAATTCTCTTCTTTGCTCATTTCTAATTCTCCTCTATTTCTACTCTATAGATGGCGGACCCCAGGAACAAGTTCACTCAGCCGGATGATGACACCCCTTTCGGACGACACTTGAAGGAAGTCACTAAGTACCTGAACATCGGACTACCAAGCTTCACTGGGACTTCCTCTGCGACTTTACCAGAAGAGGAGTGCTGGAAGATCAAAGTCTGGGTACCTGGGAGGACATTCACGCCAACAACGGAGCCTATTGATTTCTACCTGGATGCACCAAGCTGGAGTTTAGGAAAGAGCATGGCAGCCCATAACACTTTTGGACGCATATGTGAGGTGTATCACAAGGAGCTAGAAAACACTATGTACCAACTATGTGGCCGCCAAGACGAAGTATGGGAGATGATTCATACCAGGAAGGATGGATCAATTGCAGCTTACATTCAGGAGATGGGTGATCATATTTGTTGACAAGAGAATCAACTATGTTTCAACATCAAGAAGATCAAGAAGCTGATGAGGAAGAACAACAATCTAAAAGAGGAACTCAAGTTTACACATGATGGATGTGAGGAAGAAATTGATGTACCACCGGAGAAGCATGAAGATCTAAAGAGGAAGTTAGGACTACCAGTGGAGAGTCATAAGCAAGAACCAGCAAAGGAGATCCATTCGGAGCACTACATCATCTTGGACGACACCGACATAGACAGCAATGCAAATGATGACAGTGATGACGACTACATTGACGAAGCTGGAGCAGATATCATGGAGTCTTCCTCTGATCAAAATTTCTAGATGACCACCATGTTACTAGTAGTATTCTTCCAAGTAGTAGCATCAATCAAGTTTGTAATCATAGTTTAGATAGTTTGCGTGAACCTTGTGTGCTATTGAATGAAGTGCATTGATTGTGTTTGTCTCATTAGCATATGGGTAGTGAATCTCTCTTAGACCTATTTCTATTCTGTTTTCTCACCCCTTCTAACCCATCAGATGGCTCCGAGACGTGACAATGGCTTTGTGTTCCCACCGGAGCTCACTCAGTTGATCCAGCAGCAAAATGCCTTGATGGAGATGCTAGTTCAGAACCAGAACCAAGGAAACAACGACAACAACAATCCACCACCACCACCCCCTGTTGACAACCTAGCCCGGTTTCTGAGGTTGAATCTGCCGGTGTTCTCTGGTAGCACCGAGTCGATTGTTGCAGATGACTGGCTCCGCAAGATTCGAAGAGAGTTGACCACTTCAGGATGCACAGATGCAGAGAGTGCGCACTTTGCCGCACCACAAGAGCATTGCCCAAAAAAAAGGAAAGGCCAAAAAAAGAAAAAAAAGAAAGGCCCAAAACAAAGGGCAATGCTACTATCTTTTTTTCCACACTTGTGCTTCAAAGTAGCACCTTGTTCTTCATGTAGTGAGTCTCATATATTGTGCTTCAAAGTAGCACCTTGTTCCTCATGTAGTGAGTCTCATAAGTTGTCTTTTTATACTAGTGGGAATTTTTCATTATAGAACTTGGCTTGTATATTCCTATGATGGGCTTCCTCAAATGCCCTAGGTCTTCGTGAGCAAGCGAGTTGGATGCACACCCACTAGTTTTCTTTTGTTGAGCATTCATAGCTCTAGTGCATCCGTTGCATGGCAATCCCTACTCCTCATGTTGACATCAATTGATGGGCATCTTCATAGCCCGTTGATTATCCTCGTCAATGTGAGACTTTCTCCTTTTTTGTATTCTCCACACAATCCCCATCATCATATTCTATTCCACCCATAGTGCTATATCCATGGCTCACGCTCATGTATTGCGTGAAGGTTGAAAAAGTTTGAGATTATTTAAGTATGAAACAATTGCTTGGCTTGTCATCGGGGGTATAGAAGTTGGGAACATCTTTGTGTGACGAAAATGAAGCATAGCCTAACTATATGATTTTGTAGGGATGAACTTTCTTTTGCCATGTTATTTTGAGAAGACATGTTTGCTTTGATTAGTATGCTTAAAGTATTATTATTTTTGTGTGAATATGAACTTTTGTCTTGAATCTTTCGGATCTGAATATTCATATCACAATTAAGAAGATTTACATTGAAATTATGCCAAAGTATCACTCCGCATATTTTTTTTAACATTTACCTACTCGAGGATGAGCAGGAATTAAGCTTGGGGATGCCTGATACGTCTCCAACGTATCTATAATTTATGATTGCTCCATGCTACTTTATCTACTGTTTTGGACTATATTGGGCTTTATTTTCCACTTTTATATTTCTTTTGGGACTAACCTATTAACCGGAGGCCCAGCCCAGAATTGCTGTTTTTTTTACCTTTTTTCAGTATTTTGAAGAAATAGAATATAAACGGAGTCCAAACGGAATGAAACCTTCGGGATCGTGATTTTCCAACCGAACGTGATCCAGGAGACTTGGACCCTACTCCAAGCAGTGCACGAGGAGGTCACGAGGGTGGAGGGCGTGCCCCCTACCTCGTGGGCCCCTCGGAGCTCCACCGACGTACTCCTTCCTCCTATATATACCTACGTATCACCTAACGATCAGAACAGGAGCCAAAAACCTAATTCCACCGCCGCAACCTTCTGTATCCACGAGATCCCATCTTGGGGCCTGTTCCGGAGCTCCGTCGGAGGGGGCATCCACCATGGAGGGCTTCTACATCATCACCATAGCCCCTCCAATGAAGGGTGAGTAGTTTACTTCAGACCTTCGGGTCCATAGCTAGTATCTAGATGGCTTCTTCTCTCTTTTTGGATCTCAATACAATGTTCTCCCCCTCTCTCGTGGAGATCTATTCGATGTAATCTTCTTTTTGCGGTGTGTTTATTGAGACTGATGAATTGTGGGTTTATGATCCAGTATTATCTATGGAAAATATTTGATTCTTCTCTGAATTCTTTTATGTATGATTGAGTTATCTTTGCAAGTCTCTTCGAATTATCCTTTTTGGTTTGGCCAACTAGATTGGTAGTTCTTGCAATGGGAGAAGTGCTTAGCTTTGGGTTCAATCTTGCGGTGTCCTTACCCAGTGACAGAAGGGGAAGCAAGGCACGTATTGTATTGTTGCCATCGAGGATAACAAGATGTTTTTTTATCGTATTGCATGAATTTATCCCTCCACATCATGTCATCTTGCTTACGGTGTTACTCTATTTTTAACTTAATACTCTAGATGCATGCTGGATGGCGGTTGATGAGTGGATTAATAGTAGTAGATGTAGAATCGTTTCGATCTACTTGTTTTGGACGTGATGCCTATATACATGATCATTGCCTAGATATACTCATAACTATGCTCAACTCTGTCAATTGCTCAACAGTAATTTGTTCACTCACCGTAGAATACTTATGCTCTTGAGAGAAGCCACTAGTGAAACCTATGGCCCCCGGGTCTATTCTCATCATATCAATCTCTATCACTTTATTTACTTGCTTTGTTTTTACTTTGCATTTTACTTTTTTACTTTCCATCTATCTATCAAAAATACCAAAAATATTATCTCTATCAGATCTTACTCTCGTAAGTGACCGTGAAGGGATTGACAACCCCTAAGCGTTGGTTGCGAGTTGCTATCGTTTTGTGTAGGTACGAGGGACTTGTGCGTGGTCTCCTACTGGATTAATACCTTGGTTCTCAAAAACTAAGGGAAATACTTACGCTACTTTGCTGCATCATCCTCTCCTCTTTGGGGAAATCCAAAGAAGTGCTCAAGAGGTAGCAGAGCCCTTTCCGGCGCCCTGCCGGAGGGGGATCCCATCACCGGTGGCCATCTTCATCATCCCGGCGCTATCCATGACGAGGAGTGAGTAGTTCACCCTCCGGGCTGAGGGTATGTACCAGTAGCTATGTGTTTGATCTCTCTCTCTCTCTCTCTCGTGTTCTCTCCCGTGTTCCCTCTATGGCACGATCTTGATGTATCCCGAGATTTGCTATTGTAGTTGAATCTTATAATGTTTCTCCCCCTCTATTCTCTTGTGATGAATTGAGTTTCCCCTTGAAGTTATCTTATCGGATTGAGTCTTTATGAGAACACTTGATGTATGTCTTGCCGTGATTATCTGTGGTGACAATGGGATATCATGTGCCACTTGATGTATGTTTTGGTGATCAACTTGCGGGTTTCGTGACATTGGGATCCTATGCATAGGGGTTGGCACACGTTCTTGACTCTACGATAGAAACTTTGGGGCACTCTTTGGAGTACTTTGTGTTGGTTGGATGAATCTGAGTTTGTGTGATGCATATCGTATAATCATGCCCGCGGATACTTGAGGTGACAATGGAGTATCTAGGTGACATTAGGGTTTTGGTTGATTTGTGTCTTAAGGTGTTATTCTAGTACGAACTCTTTTATAGATTGATCCGAAAGAATAACTTTGAGGTGGTTTCGTACCCTACCATAATCTCTATGTTTGTTCTCCGCTATTAGTGTCTTCAGAGTGACTCTTTGTTGCATGTTGAGGGCTTGTTATATGATCTATCTATGTTATTATTTTTGAGAGAACTTGCACTAGTGAAAGTATGAACCCTAGGCCTTGTTTCCTATCATTGCAATACCATCTACGCTCACTTTTATCATTAGTTACCTTGCTGTTTTTATTATTGCAGATTACAAATACCTTTATCTACCATCCATATTGCACTTGTATCACCATCTCTTCGCCGAACTAGTGCACCTATACAATTTACCATTGTATTGGGTGTGTTGGGGACACAATAGACTCTTTGTTATTTGGTTGCAGGGTTGCTTGAGAGAGACCATCTTCATCCTACGCCTCCCACGGATTGATAAACCTTAGGTCATCCACTTGAGGGAAATTTGCTACTGTACTACAAAGCTGTGCACTTGCAGGCCCAACAACGTCTACAAGAAGAAGGTTGTGTAGTAGACATCAAAGCTTTTGTAAATGCCTGTCACATACAATTCCTTCAGCCCTGCATTATCGTCAGTGATACATGTGGTATCCTCAGATGAGGAATTTGTAACCATAGAGACAGTTGAAGAATTTGCAGCAATAGAAGCATTTGAACATTCAGGTGATGAATTAGCAGATTCACGCTCAATGCATTTCAGACATCGTGGAATAAATTCTTCCTAAGCGGAACTGATCTGTTGAGCAAACAATGAATCGTTTTCCTTCTGAAGATCTTCATAACTCACTTTTAACTTCTCAAGATCTTTCTTTCTCTGAAGAAATTCATAAGAGAGCTTTTCATGATCAGATAAAAGAGTCTTATGATGACTTTGAAGGTTGTCAAACCGAGTTTGAAGTCTCTAAAGATTATCTGTCAGAGTCTTAGTTCGATACAATTCCTCACCCAACAGGTCATCGCTTCTGTCTAGTTGATTTTGAATCTTTTCTAAAGCCTTCTGTTGTTTAACAGCAATTTTAGCAAGTTTTGAATAGCTAGGCTTGAGATTGTCATCAGATTCATCCTCACTAGAGTCAGAGGGGAAATGTTTGAGTACCTTGGCACCTTTTGCCATGAAGCAATAGGTGGGAGCATAGTCATCGATGCTCTTGTCAGCAGAGTCAGGGAAGTCATTTTCTTCAGTGTTGAAGATGGACTTGCTGACGTAAGCAGTAGCAAGGGCTTGGCTAGCCACACCAGAGTCAGATTCCTCCTCTTCCACATTTTCCTCAGATTCAGCTTCAGAGTCCATTTCCTTGCCAATGAATAAACGGGCCTTCTTGGAACTGCTCTTCTTGTGAGATGAAGACTTTGAGGATTTTGATGATGAAGACTTTGAAGATTTCTTCTTATTTTTTGAGTCATTAGAATTGTCATCTTTGTACTTCTTCTTCTTTGATTCCTTTTCCCACAGAGGACAATCAGACATGTAGTGACCAGGTTTCTTGCATTTGTGGCAAGTTCTCTTTTTGTAGTCACAGGACGAGGAATCATCATTTCTTGAAGACTTCCCAAAATGGCCGCGGCAAGAGAACTTCTGGAATTTCCTCACGAGCATTGCTAGCTCCTGGCTCAGTTCTTCAGGATCACCAAGGCTGCTACCAGAATCCTCAGCTTAGGACTCAAATACTGCCTTGGCCTTCTGTGCACATGATCTTCCGTAGCTCTGTCCATAGATATCTCTCTTCTCAGCAAGCTGGAACTCATGAGTATTTAGCCTCTCGAGGATATCAGCGGGATCTAGTGACTTGTAATCTGCTCGTTCTTGAATCATCAGTGCGAGCGTATCAAATGAGGTATCAAGCTATCTCAGCAATTTCTTCAGCACCTCATGGTCGGTGATGTCAGTGGCACCAAGTGCTTGGAGCTAATTTGAGATGTCTGTGAGGCGATCGAAGGTTTGCTGAACATTTTTGTTGTCAAGTCTTTTGAAGCGGTTGAAGAGATTGCGAAGAACATCAACTCGGGAGTCACGTTGAGTTGAGACTCCTTCATTGACCTTGGACAACCTGTCCCAAATCAGCTTAGTAGTTTCCAGTGCACTCACTCTGTCGTACTGACCTTTGCTCAGATGGCGACAGATGATATTCTTCGCTTAAGAATCAAGTTTCTTGAATCTCTTCACATCAGTAGCATTCAGAGACGGAGTTACCGAGGGAATGCCATTTTCCACAATGTACCAGAGATCGTTATCAATTGCCTCAAGATGCATACACATCATGTTCTTCCAGTAGGGGTAGTCCGTCCCATCAAAGGTAGGACACCCAGCCGAGACCTTGATCATACCTACAGTCGACATAACTAAAACTCCAGGTGATTAAACCAAAATCACACAGAACAAGGGAGTACCTTGCTCTGATACCAATTGAAAGTGCGTTACGTCGACTAGAGGGGGGTGAATAGGCGATTTTTATGAATTCATCACTGAGCAATTTCAGGGTGAGGAATTTCTAAGCGAAGAACTACTTGCAGCGGAATAAGTACTCAGGTATAAGGATAACAGAGCAATAACATGGTCATCATGATGAAATGAAAGACAAACACAGAGTACAGAAAGCATAAACACAGGATAAGCAGGATGAAGACAAAACTGACTGAAGAAATAGGATTCAGGAATTAGAGAAAGTCTTCAGTCAAAGTCTTCAAACAGTAATGATCAGGTTCATCAACACATAACTGAGGAAATGAAAGGGTTGAGGAAATAGAACCAGTTGGCTTGGTGATGACAATGATTTGGTAGACCAGTTCCAACTATTGTGAAAGTTGTACGTCTGGTTGGAGCGGCTGAGTATTTAAACTCGAGGACACATAGTCCCGGACACACAATCCTCACCGTATTGTCCTTGAGCTAAGATCACACAGACCTCGCCCAACAGTAATGGTAAGTCTTCATAGGTGACTTCCAAACCTTCACACACTTGGTCACTCGGCAATCCACAATTCCTCTTGGATGCTCAGACCATGACGCCTAACCGTCTGGAGGATACACAGTCCTCAAAGGTAACAAGCGTTGATTCCACACAGGAACAATCTCTTCAGTGATGCTCAATCACTTTGGGGTTTGTAGGTTTGGGTTTGGGATTTGTGTTTTCCTCACTTGATGATTTTCGCTCAAAGTCCTCGGAGGATGGGATGCTCTCAAATGACAAGTGTCAGTTTCTCTTGGAGCAGCCAACTAGCTATTGGTTGTAGGGGCGGCTATTTATAGCCTAGGGAGCAGCCCAACATGATAAGACATAAATGCCCTTGTTTGATATGGCTGTTAGGTGGTAGGATATTTTGAACAGCTGGCGCGTGGCACAGCAACGGTCAGATTTGAGGTTTGAATTCCGCAGGGCTATCATGTTCCTCACTTTGTAGGAAATCCGCACTGGCGAATACCTAACTCCTCAGTCAGAACAAATTCCTCAGAGATCAGAAGATCTTCGTCTCTGTCACTGAAGGAATTTACTGAACTGATATGAGATTTCCAATGGCTTCACTCAAAGGATTGGGTAGGTGTAGTATTTTGAGATGATCATCACATGGAAATCAATTTCCTTAGTGTTACCTCGACCCCCTTTAACAGTATGGTGTTTCCTATGACTCAAGAAAGAGAAAATGAAACTACGAAATCAAAAGTCTTTGCGCTTCAGATTCCTCGCATGAATATCAAAGTCTTCAAGGTCACACAAATTTCTTCACTTTCAAAGTCTTCAGGAGAACCAAAGTATTCAACCGAAGACATTCATTTTTAGGGGTCGACTTTCACTGTAAATATAAAACTCCTCATTGACTTATAGAGCATGTGAACACTCACAAACATATTAGTCCCTTAACCTATAAGTCTTCAATACACCAAAATCACTATGGGGAACTAGATGCACTTACAAGGTGTATCGCGGTCTCTTTACCAGACGTCGCCGAGGAAGCTGACAACCATTACTGGCCGTAGACACTCAATCAGCGGGCTAGATTATGCGGGTATGTCATGGATGCCGGCTACGACATCGAGGTCGTTGACAGCGATGGCCAGAGGTGTGCTATGCCACAGGTTAAGTGGCCCATCCCCAACCCCTCGGGTTCAACCGCCATCGATCTCATCCATGGCCCCGCCGCTGATCTCCTCTGGCTCACTGTCAAGAATTTTCCATGCAACATCTCCATCGAGCCACTTTTCTCATTTCTGAAGGACACATTCTATGACGCTGGCTTGGGATCCATAGCTTCCAAGTTAGACCTCATGGACGGCGACCACGGGGAGGGCACCCTCTCTGGCTCTTCCAAGGGGAAATAGCCCATCCGCTCTTCCAAGGGGAAAGCGCCCATCTGCGACATCAGGGAGGCCACCCTACAGCCGTTCTCTTCCAAGGGGAATGAGCCCATCTGTGACAACATGGAGCGCATCCAGGGTCCGTGCTCTTCCCACGGGAACGAGCCCATGTGTGACAAGTGAGGAAACCCATGATTTGTTTTGTTGTGCCTCTTCACAGGGGGGAAACCATGATTTGTTTTGTCGAGTCCCTTTTGTAGTGCAGGGTGAATATGTCCAGTTTTAATTTCTATATCTAGTTGTTTGCAATATGCCTTGTTTATTTTAGTTGTTCACAATGTGATGCTCTACACGTGCAATTATTTACTATGCAGTACATTTCATCAATCCAGTTTTAAACATACCGATAGGAATGCATATATTTGCTTGTTGTTAAGCATGTTATAGCTAGCATATGGCTCTTTTAAAGTTTTTTGATTGTTCGGTTGTTTGTAGTTAGCATATATCCAGTTTCAAATTCTACCTATGGTTGTTCGTAGTATGCCTTGTTTATTCCGTTTATTCACAACGTGATGTTCTATATGTGCAAGTATGAACTGTGCAGTTCAATTTCATCAGTACCAATTTCAACAATACTACTATAAATGACTACATTTGGTCGCTGCATCTTGTAGTTAACACGCCTTTCCATTTTTTTAAACAATAACCGGTGTACTTAGACCGGCACAATACCAGTTTGAATGACTATATTTGCTTGTTGTTAAATGTTAGGCCTGTTGCAGTTAACACACCTTTGCACTTGTTTTGCTTTACTCGGGTGCTTAAACCTGCACACTGAAGCTATCTTTTGGAGATTATTTTGTCTGCCACGGATAATTTTGGTTGATGTTTAGGCTATTGTTCTTAACATGCTTCTCGATGTACCTACATAGGACAATTTTGGGAATGACTGATATTTTCGATCGAGGTTAGTGTCATCCCATGGCTTATATATGCTCACTGTTTAGGATATCGGTAGCTGGTACCATATAGGCCGGGGGCTGATAAGGGACTAATCGATGAATCGGACTTTTAACTGAATATATCTGCAACCCATTTATCGTTAGGTTAACTAGGGCCATATGTAATCATAGTCTACATAGCAACATGCACAGTACTTAATGTCTAAATATGCAATCCTAGGCTACATAACAAGAAGGAAGAGTGTTACATTAATGTTCTGATGATGTCTAGATATATGTAGAAGAGTAGCAGCAACAATAACAACAACAACACATCCCTGTTTGGAACTCAACTTAGCTAGAGGTTAGAGTTAGTTTCTAGCTCATGACTAACCCTGAACTAACTCCATCACAAAGAGTTGTTTGGATGGCAGGGTTATATTGACAATAAATGCACTAGGAGAACTAGCTCCAATTAGCACCTGTTGGGTTGGAAAGTTTTTTTGGGTGGGTTATAGATGCAACTAGCTCAAACTAGCCCTCATGTTTAGATATACTTTAGGGCTATTTGAGCCCGAATTAGCTCAAACTAACTATAACCCATGGATACAGCGGCAGTTAATCAGTTGATAATTTGTAAGAATGCAATAAACTCCTTCCGGCCCATAATATAAGATGTTAATTCATCTAATATGTGAGTATATTGGATGTTATAAGATATTGTAAAAGATTGTTGTGCTACATCATTGTGCAATTGCTTTTTAGCTTCTAATATTAACTTGGTGCTTTTAGGTACATATGTCATTGGTAAAGATCCGCGCTTCGACCCTTTCTGCGTATGGGGAAATGAGATATCGATGAACCAGCATCAAGTGTGGAAGTGATAACCCACAAGTGTAGGGGATCAGTTGTAGCCTCTTTCGATAAGTAAGAGTGTTGAACCCTACGAGGAGCGAAAGGTAGAACAAATATTCCCTCAAGTTCTATCGATCACCGATACAACTCTACGTACGCTTGACGTTCGCTTTACCTAGAACAAGTATGAAACTAGAAGTACTTTGTAGGTGTTGTTGGAAAGGTTTGCAAGATAATAAAGAGAACGTAAATAAAAAGTAGGGGCTTTTTAAATAAAGAAGCAATAAAGTAAATATAGAGAGTGTGGAAAAGTGGTGGTAGGAGTTGTGAAATTGTCCCTAAGCAATTGACTACTTTACTAGACCAATAGCAAGTTTTATGTGGGAGAGGCATAAGCTAACATACTTTCTCTTCTTGGATCATATGCACTTATGATTGGAACTCTAGCAAGCATCCGCAACTACTAAAGATCATTAAGGTAAAACCCAACCATAGCATTAAAGCATCAAGTCCCCTTTATCCCATACGCCACAACCCCCTTACTCGGGTTTATGCTTCTGTCACTCAAGCAACCCACTATAAGTGAATCATGAACACATTGCAACACCCTACAGCGGGAATCCCTCATGCTTGCGTGACACGGAGGGCACAATAGGACAGCAACATAACCACAAGCAAATTAAATCAATCATAGCAATTCACCAATCACCGATAGGACAACAAAAATCTACTCATACATCATAGGATGGCAACACATCATTGGATAATAATATGAAGCATAAAGCACCATGTTCAAGTAGAGGGTACAGCGGGTTGCGGGAGAGTGTACCGCTGAATATAGGAGGGGGAGAAGGTGATGGAGATGTTGGTGAAGATGGAAGAGGTGTTGGTGTAGATCGCTGTGATGAGGATGACCCTGGCGGCATTCCGGCGCAACCGTAAGCGAGGGGGAGAGAGCCCCCCTTCTTCTTCTTCTTCCTTGACCTTCTCCCTAGATGGGAGAAGGGTTTCCCCTCTGGTCCTTGGCTCCCATGGCGTGGGAGGGGTGAGAGCCCCTCAGAGATTGGATCTGTCTCTCTGTCTCTCTCTGTTTCTACGCTCTCAGATTCTGCCCTTTCACCATTTCTTATATATCAGGAGATCCGTAACTCTGATTGGATTGAAACTTTCGCCCAGATTTTTCTCCAAAAGTTAGCTTTCTTGCGACAAAAGAAGAGCGCCAACCGCCTTACAGGGTGCCCACGAGGCTCAGGGGTGCGCCCCCCTGCCTCGTGGCCCCCTTGGGCACCGCCTCGTGTTGGTTTTTCTTCCCAAAAATCATAAATATTCCAAAAATTATCTCCGTCCGTTTTATCCCGTTTGGACTTTGTTTGATATGCAGTTTCTGCGAAACATAAAACATGCAACAAACAAGAAGTGGCACTAGGCACTGGATCAGTATGTTAGTCCCAAAAATAGTATAAAAAGTTGCAAAAAGTATATGAAAGTTGAATAATATTGACATGGAACAATAAAAAATTATAGATACGACGGAGTCGTATCAGGAAGCTGATAAAGACTATTAGTAAAATGGGTCAAAAGATGGCAATTAAACTATTTGTTTACACTTTATCCAATACAACAGCAAACTGCGGGATGGTATGTAAGAACTCTGCAGCCTTCTTTTTACTAACCATAATGAGTTGTGTTAGATGACAATGTCTGAATCTTTTTTCCTTTGCAGTGGTTCCCGAAGCATTTTACTCCAAATTACCTCTCAATCTACATGATTGGTGGGCATGCAAAGGTTAATGTATTTCTACCAGAACACGATGATTATCTAGATGTTTTCATGAAGACCGTGAAGGATGGGCGGTCGGCCATAACAAGGTGTTGGACTAGAGTCGTGCGTGCCTTCTGCATGGAGGAGGGCACAATATGGGCATTCGGCTTCACCTTGTTCAGCAACCAGAATGTATTTCGCCTCTTTCTTTACCTTCTTTAATAGTACAAGTATACAACTTTGGTCCATCATTCCTTATTTGGTTCTTAAGTAATTCTTGATATGTACTTATGAATCGAATAATGCATTGGTTGTTTGAACATGATGGATATGAATAAAGCTATATCATACATTCAAATTCAAATTCAAATTCGGCACAATTTTAAATAGCAGCAATTAAATTATGGTGAAATTACGCTCTCCAGGTCCTTACGGCACACACGGTTGGTAAAACACAAACATTTGCGATATACACCATAATCTGAGTCGTAATCATGAAGGGAATGGTGATACAAATAATGATGCTGATGAAAATAATAATGATCATCAAGATGAAAACCCTCACCCTCAAGTGGCAAATTGAGTTGATCCTTTATTGATTCTCGATGAACTTGAGAATCCAGGTTATCGACCCGCAACTCGTTCATGCACTCATTTGGCTAACTACTGTGGTAGTTTCTCCTTTGTTTCATTGGCAGAACATACCAACTATAAGGAAGCCATGAATGATCCAGATTGGATGAATGTTATGCAAGAGGTGTTGGTGAAATTTGAATTGAATGATGTGGGGGAGTTGGTTGACAAACGGAATCCTCAAAGGCACAATATCATCATTACCAAATGGATATTTCGGAACAAGCAAGATGAGAATGGCATTGTTGTGAGAAACAAAGCACGTCTTGTCGTTCAAGGGTATACACAGGTAGAAGGTATTGAACTCGGTGAAACATATGCACCCGTTGCATGCCTTGGGGCAATTCGCATTCTTCTTGCTTATGCAAATTACAATGATATCTTGCTTTATCAAATGGATGTGAAAAGTGCCTTCCTCAATGGTGAAATTCATGAAGAAGTATATGTTAGACAGCCACCTGGCTTTGAACACCATGAGTTTCCTAACAAAGTTCTCAGGTTGAAAAAGGCTCTATATGGGCTAAAGCAAGCCCCTCGAGCTTGGTATGACACCTTGAAGAAGTTTTTGCTCGATAAAGGGTTCAAGCCAAGATCCACTGATCCCACACTTTTCACTTGTGCTGTTGATAATGATCTTTTCGTGTGTCAAATTTATGTGGATGATATTATCTTTGGCTGTACTAACAATACTTGCAGCTTAGAGTTTGGAAATATGATGTCCGAGAAATATCAAATGTCAATGATGGGTGAACTCAAGTTCTTTCTTGGACTGCAAATTCGTCAACAGGCAAATGGAATTTTCATATCTCAGGAGAAATATCGAAGAGAATGTCTGAACAAGTTCAAAATGCAAGATTCCAAAATGAAGGGCTAAAAAACACCAATGCCCATGAATGGTAAGCTGGACGCAGATGTATATGGTAAGGATTACGATCAGAAGGCTTATCGTTCGATGATTGGTTCTCTCTTTACCTATGTGCTTCCAGACCTGATATTACGTTGAGTGTTTGCATGTGTGCCAACTATCAAGCTGCACCGAAAGAATATCATCACCAAGTGGTCAAGCGTACTCTGAGATATTTGGCTCACACCCCCACTTTAGGTTTATGGTATCCTAAGGGAGCATAGTTTGATCTCCTTATATATTCAGACTCAGATTACGCAGGTGACTTTGTTGACAGGAAATCTACTTCAGGGACATGCCATTTCCTCGGTAGATCTTTGGTATGTTGGTCATCAAGGAAGCAGGATTGTGTATATCTTTCTACGGCTGAGGCCAAATATATTGCTGATGGCGCTTGTTGGAGTCAATTATTGTGGACAAAGCGGACTCTGAAGGACTATGGCATCAAGGTCAAGAAGATTCTGTTATATTGTGACAATGAGAGTGCTATCAAAATTACACATAATTCCATGCAACATTCTCGCGCCAAGCATATTGCCATTAGACATCACTTCATTCGCGATCATGTTGCTCGAGAGGATATTGTCATCAATCACATCAATACTGAAGACAATCTCGCTAATATTTTCACCAAGCTTCTCGATGAGAAAAGATTTTGTGCGCTCTAGTGTGAACTAAATATCCTGGACTTAGTAAGCTGGACTCGGCACCCGTGCCAACACTTCCACATCTTAGAAGGAATGGGTGCACAACACTCGTAGACTTTGAAAATTTGGACAAAGTAAAATTTTATTTCTAAGAGTAAGTACATTAAGGAAGAACTAGACTAACCGGCTACCACTATAATTTTAAGACGCTCGGGGTCATACAGTTCTTATACGGTTGGCCACGCGACCACAATTTTCTTTCGTTAAGTTTCTGTTCGATTGACGGATCATGTTTTTGTCTGAATGTATTTCACTCATAGCTTTTCGTTCAAGTGTTTGTGTTTTGTTGTCTGAGTGAAATGCATAGGACATTGTTTTCCCTCCGTTCTATCTCTTTGAATGTATGTTGTTCCGTTATGAATGCTCAATTTCATTTGGTATCAAAACTTTATCTGGTGTCCTTGACCACGAAAAAGATTCGGTCCGAACTTTAATTTGTTTTGGCGAAAGCTATCCAAAATTTGGGGATTCCCGCCCAAGTCAGGACCATGATCTTTTATGATGGTTGCCACATGCTATCCATCAACTGCCAGCATATCTTGTTCGTTGAATAGCAATAGTATTTCGATAGTGGACGTTGGATAAGAGTCACTCGTTGTGGTTATTTTCCGCCGAATATAAATACCATAGTGCTACCGCTCACTCATCCATTTCTCTTCCTCCTCGCCACCTTCTCCTCCGAAACCCTACCGCAGTGCTCCTCCTTGAGCTCGACGTCGACTATCTCTTCATCGCTTTGCTGCTGGACATCTACTTCCCCGCGCCACCGTAGTTGCTGCACATCACCAATCTAGGGTATGAGTAGTGCGAACTCGGTCTTCCGTTCTTCACGTTAGAGTTCGTCCACGGTTAAATTTTTCCGATTTTATCAATATTTTAGATCTTTACTGCTTAGGTATTTTTTTGTGAATGTGGTTTGTAGCTGTCCCTCGCATCTGAAATGTTTTATCTAGGGTTTGTGTTATGTCTCGTACTAATGGAATGCCTAGAACACTGACTAGTATATTCTTTAGATCTACAGGACCGTTCTGTACATTTCTTTCATTCAAAACATTTCTCAAAGTCTGCATCTAATTCTTCTTCAAAACCTTTTCACTCCCAAAATCTCGCCGTGAGCATTCGTAACCCTATTCCATTTTTCCCTCGCATCTATTCTTATTCAGAGGTATATGCAATTTGTTGAGGATTCTGCTCGACCAATGAGCATGGCTGATGGAGAAGAGGTTATCTTGGGTACAACAAATGAGTCAAAAGCTCCGAATGCTAAGGGCCCAACGAGAGGCCACCAACTGGCAAGAGAAAGAGAAATGAACCGAGTGTTGGCGAGCAAGAAGAAGATGCTCCAAAGAAAAAGAAGGGTGGCAGGCAACCATTCCCAAATTCATTTGAGTACATCTCTCATGATAAGTATGTAACTAGAAGAATCAAAACGAGAAAGAGACAAGCGTCTAAAAAGGATTCGACGCCACTGGGTTTGCAAGTGGTTCAACTATGAAATGATTCATCCTCCCTGGGCGACTGCCGTGAAATTGGTCTCATTCGTGCAAGTGATCCCCAGGAGAGACCGTCGCCACCACCAAATGCTCATAAGTCCTCTCTTTGTACACCCGCGTCCTATCCTGATGAGCTTGACAAGCGGCAGAAAAATGCCCTCAAAAGAGCCTAGAAGGCTGAAAAGGTAAGGGCTTGTGAAGAAGAAAATCGTCGTCTTCTGAAAGATGATGTCGAGAAGAAAAAGGTTGAAGGAAACTTGGAAGGTCGAACCAAAAACAAACATGATCCCAGTGCAAGACGCAAGGGCGCACCAAAGAAGAGACCGACTGAACCAACTGAGAAAAAAGTCGAAAGGAATTCCTTTGATGAAGATGATCCACCGCTCACTAGAGATGAAGTTGATGCCACTCTCAGCGAACATGTCAATATCACAACTTCTACGATGCTGCCTGATCTTCGGGTTTGAAAGGATCCTATCGGACCAGCAAAGAAAATTGCTAGAAAAACTCCACCTACCATTGTCACTATGGTAGATCACGTGGATACAACTCCTCATCCAAATGCAATTAGCTTGAAGGATTTGGTAATTGATGCTCCCGTCAGCACTGCTAACCCAGGCGAGCCAATTCCAAAAACATAAGTAAAGAAAACTAAGGAACCAACCGAGGCACCTCAAGATACTACACCGAAGGAAAAGGCTGCTCAGTTTGCTCCCACCTTGATACAACATTGGCTTCTATGCCTCCATCCGAGGAAGTTCCAGTGCAAACTGCTCCAGTTTCACAGTCTGATATCCGATCTGATGCTCCTCATTATTACAATCATGTGTTCATCATGGAGCAGCTTGACAAGTTTGTGGAAAATCTATTCTATGGTGAAGTGGCATCTTTGCCAATTCCTCCTGAAGTCATTACACAAGCAACAGATCTTGTTCGAGACATGAGAGAGAATTTTGTTGAAATCAACCACCACACTGCTGAACTCAATGACCTTATAGTCGGATGGAAACTGCATCTTCCAAGTTTGTCATCAGACAACTCAAAGAATCTAACATGGATATAAGTCAAGCTTTGACTATCCTCCGTACCAGAAGATTGGGTTTTACTCGGATCTATATATTGTTGTTTGCACGATCTGCAGTGAAAATGAATACCAAACAGAGTCCAAACATAGCAAAACTTTTTGGAGAATTTTTTCGGACCAGAAGTTACAAGATAGGCCAAAGAAGTACGAGAGGGGAGGCTTGAGGGGAGCACAACCACCTAGGGCGTGCCCCGCAGCCCAGGCGCACCCTAGTATGTTGTTGCGTTGTGCCCACCTCAGTGGCCTCCCGCACCGCCTCTTCACCCAATAAATCCCCAAATATTCCAAAAACCCTAGGGGAGTCGATGAAACACTATTCTAGCCACCGCAAGTTCCAGAACCACGAGATCCAATCTAGACACCATCACAGAGGGGTTCATCATCCTCATTGGTGCCTCCCTAATGATGCGTGAGTAGCTCATCATAGACTTACGGGTCTGTAGGAAGTAGCTAGATGGCTTCCTCTCTCTATTTTGATTCTTAATATGATGGTCTCTTGGAGATCTATTTGATGTAACTTTTTTGCTGTGTGTTTGTGGGGATCTGATGAACTTTAAGTTTATGATCAGATCTTTTATCCATGAATATTATTTGAGTCTTCCTTGATCTCTTATATGCATGATTATTTATAGCCTCATATTTCTTCTTCGAATCTTTGGTTTAGTTAGGCCAACTAGATCGATTTTTCTTGCCATGGGAAGAGGTGCTTTGTGATGAGTTCGATCTTGCGGTGTTCTTTCCTTGTGACAGAAGGGGCAGCAAGACACGTATGTATCATTGCTATTAAGGATAACAAGATGGGGGATATTCCTACATGAATAGATCTTGTCCACATCGTGTCATCGTTCTTATTGCATTACTCCGTTTCTCCATGAATTTAATACACTAGATGCATGCTGGATAGCGGTCGATGTGTGGAGTAATAGTAGTACATGCAGGCCGGAGTCGGTCTACTAATCTTGGAAGTGATGCCTATATATTGATCTGCCTGGATATCGTCATAATTATTTGAGGTTCTATCAATTTCCCAACATTAATTTGTTTACCCATCGTGTGCTATTTCTTGAGAGAAGCCACTAGTGAAATCTACGGCCCCTGGGTCTATTCTTTATCATATTTGCTTTCCGATCTATTATTTGCCACTTTTAGTTTCTGATCTGTTATTCCAAAAACCCAAAAAGACCTTCCTGCACTTTTTATTAGCATCTTTTATTTTGCGTTTAATCGAGATCTATTTATCTAATCTATCATAATTTTATCTCGTCAACTTTACAATTTCTGGAGCCGTTACCTGATGAAGGGATTGACAACCCTTATACGCGTCGGGTTGCAAGTATTTTTTCTTTGTGTGCAGGTACCATTTACCTAGTGTTGCTTGGTTCTCCTACTGGATTGATACATTGGTTTCATAACTGAGGGAAATACCTACCATAGCTGTGCTACATAATCCCTTCCTCTTTGGGGAAATAACAACGTAGTCTGAGCGACATCAAAAGGAATTTCTGGCGCCGTTCGCCAAGGAGACATCATCAACATCTATCAGGTTCCTAATCAGAAATCTCATCTCCTTGCAATTTACATTATTTGCCATTTGCCTCTCATTTTCATGTCCCCCACTTCACAAAATTTGCCGTTTTATTCGCCCTCTTTTTCGTTCGTTGTTTTCTTGTCAGATCTATTTTTGTTTGCAATCTTGTTTGCATAGTCGTGATGTCTCAAGAAATTACCAAGTTGTGTGATTTTTCCATTACCAATAATAACAATTTTATTAGCACTCCGATTGCTCCTCCCGCCACTAGTGCGGAGTCTTGTGATATTAATGCCACTTTGTAGAATCTTGTCATGAAAGATCAATTTTCCAGTACTCCTAATGAGGATATCGCGTCCCATCTAAACACGTACGTAGAATTGTGTGATATGCAAAAAAATGTGGACAATGATATTGTGAAGTTGAAATTATTTCCGTTCCCTTTGCGGGACCGTGCAAAAATTTGGTTTTCTTCTTTGCCTTGCAATAGTATCAATTTTTCAGATAAGTTCAAAGATGCTTTTATTACTAAGTATTTTCCGCCCGCAATAGTTATTTCCCTTAGGACTCAAATCATGAATTTTAAACAACATGAGCACAAACATGCTACACAATCTTGGGAAATAACGAAGTTGATGTTAAAAAATTGCCGTACTTATGGTTTAAATCGTTAGATGATCATAAATTTTTTTATGCGGGATTGAACTTTGTTTCAAGAAATCTTTTAGATTCCATCGCGGGTGGTACTTTTATGGAAATTACATTGGCTGAAGCTACTAAATTGCTTGATAATATTATGGCTAATTATTCACAATGGCATAGCGAAAGAGCACCTACTAGTAAAAAAGTTAATTCGATTGAAGAAATTTCTACTTTGAGTGAAAAAGTTGATGCTCTTATGAAATTAGTTGCTAATAAAAGTGCTCCTATTGATCTTAATGACGTGCCTTTGTCTACTTTGATTGAGCAAAATAGTGATCCCATAGATGTGAATTTTGTCTCGTGAAACAATTTTAATAACTTTGCTTATAGAGGTAATTTTAATCCTAGGCCTTTCCCAAAAAATTCCTCTAATAATTATTGTAATCCTTCTTACAATAATAATAGGAACACCTCTGATCTTGAGAATAATACTAAAGAATTTATCGATGCTCAAAAAGCTTTTAATACTACGATAGAAGAAAAGTCGAATAAGATTGATGATATGTCTAGAAGCATTGATAGAATTTCTCCCGGCGTAGAAAATCTAAAGTTGAATTTTTTTGTACCAAAGGTTGAGGAATCAATAAAAGCTTTATATGTTTATATGGATGAAAGTAAGAAAAGAACCGCTATGCTTATACCTAGAAGATAATTTTTAGAAAGAGCATTTTCTACCGATTGCTTTCATAAAATTGATGAATATCTTTAAATGATTGGTGTTTCTTCTATTGATTGCTTGATTAGTAAAATTATAATTGACGATAAAGGGACCGAAGAAGAGTCAACTTTAGCTAGAAGGCGTCCCGATAATTCGAAGGGTAAAAATCTTGTTGAAAAAATTGATAAAAGTGGGCTTGGAGAGGTCAAAAAATTAACTAGTGATGTGCCCACTCGTTTGGATTATGAAGACTTTAATTATGATAATTGCTCTTTGATTGATTGTATTTGTTTGTTGCAATCCGTGATAAATTCAACTCATGCCTATGAAAAAAATAAAGCTTTTACTAAACATATCGTAGATGCCATGATGAAAGTTTTAGAAGAAAAGTTGGAATTAAAGATTTCAATTCCTAGATAATTACATGATGAATGTGAACCTACTATCAAACTCAAGATTAAGAATTATGAGTGTTTTGCTTTAAGTGATTTGGGTGCTAGTGTTTCCACAGTTCCGAAATCTTTATGTGATGTGCTTGGTCTTACCGATATTGAAGAACATTCTCTTAATTTGCACTTGGCGGATTCTACTATTAAAAAGCCTATGGGAAGAATTAATGACATTCTTATTATTGCAAATAGAAATTATGTGCCCATATATTTTATTGTTCTTGACATTTATTGCAATCCGTCTTGTCCAATTATATTTGGTAGACCGTTTTTACGCACTATAGGTGTCGTGATTGATATGAAAGAAGGCAATGTTAAATTTCAATTTCCACTAAGGAAGGGTATGGAACACTTCCCTAGAAAAAGAATTAAGCCACCATATGAATCAATCACGAGGGAATCTTACGGATCTACAACTAAAGATGATAACACTTGAATCCATGCATTATGCCAAGCTAGGAGCATAAAACGATAGCGCTTGTTGGGAGGCAACCCAATAAATATTTTTTTGCCTTTTTCTTTCTGTTCTTGAGTGTCTGCACAATTATGCTATGTTATAATTGTGTTTTTATGTTTCAATTAGTGTTTGTGCCAAGTAAAGCCTTTGGGATCATGTTGGGTGATAGTTGATTTGATCTTGTTGAAAAACAGAAACTTTGTGTGACAGTAACATAATTGTGTAAAATCACAGAAGTGCAATAAAATCCTGATTTATTTACACAATATTGATATACAAATTGCCTACGTTATCCTAACTGTTCAGAATTTTTGGAGTTACAGACATACTCGAAGTTTTTATATTACTACAGTGTCGGTGCACTAGAGTAGGGGTACCCTAGTACCCCGAACTTGTGCACGGGCAGTGGCAGCACCCTGCGGCAGGGCCCGCCAGGTCGCCGCCAAGACCCTCCAAGGCTCTTCAGGAGACAAGACCCCAGCAAGAGGAGCTTGCCGGGAAGCCATTCAAGAACAAAGTATTTAAGATGAGAATAGACAAGGCCCCGACAAGAGGAGCTTGCCGGGAAGGCCAACCATGGTACCTCAAGAAACACTTGCTGCGACGCACCACGCGTCCTGGCAAGGCTCGGTGAGCGGCAAGCTCCCGGGCCCGACAAGGTAGCGCCCGCGGCAAGATGCTTGCTGCGGGAAGCGGTCGCTCCGCGCCCAGGCTCCAGCACATCCGCCAACGTGTCGCCTTGGGACCCTTCTAGGCACGCGTGGCGGAAGGCTGTGCAGCCAGCGGTGCGTGGTGACCAGCGGTGCTGACACGAAGAGGCCATCGTGGCGAACGGTGGCGCTCCTAAGGTCGCTTTTGCACTGTTTAGGCGAGTCCGACGGGCATTCAATGCCCTTGTCCCCTGCCGTCAGGGTTAGGTAGGATACACTGTGGCTACAGTAGAAGTAGCTGTACCAACTACATTATTTTTCCATTTTTACCCCTCTAAGCCTACGTTGCCACTTGTCGGTGACCCCTTGAGCGTATAAAAGGAGGCCCAAGTGCAACGTAGAAAGGGTTCGACTCATTCGAAGCTAGCATACTCCCACGCTCGGTCTTGTAGCTCATCCCGCTCCCGAGCAAGAACACCCAATACAATCAAGCAGCAGTAGGAGTGTTATATCCTCGGAGAGCTCCGAAGCTGGGTAAAACTGCTCGTGTGCACTGCCTCGATCCGCTCTTCGTGCGGCCTCCGCCCTCTGCCGAACCGAAAGGGGCTCGGTCCCCATAGGTGTCCGCGGATCAGTTTCCCCCGACATCTTTGGCGCGCCAGGTAGGGGGCGTCGAGTTTGTGTGAACCCGATCCCGTGTGCGCACGAGCTGCATCGTCTTCATCAACATGCCACCAAAGAAGAAGGCTTCAGGTGCAGCGACCCCGTCTGCGTCCCTTCCTCCGCCTCCGGAGCAACCGGACGGTGGATTGGACGCCGGCGGAAGAACGGGCGCCGACGAGGGAACTCACAGCGCCGCCACGTCCAAGGACAAGGCCGCGCAGACCTCGGCGACCGCACTTGCACCGCGTCCGTCTCAAGAGGCGCGGGAACAGCAGCGTCATGGTGTTCGCAGCACCATATGCCCGCTGGATCAAGATCAAGCTGGTGGTTCGCGTGGCGTTCAAGACCAGCATGCACGCCAGCGTGCTGGCCCTAGTGAAGTGCGGTCGCCTAGACGGGATACTGCTCCTTCTAACATAGTTAGGAGTCCGAGCATATCCCGCACCTCGCACCATTCACCGCTGCCGCCAACCACGCCAGCAGAAGCTTTGGCGCGAGCCCAACTGCTTCTTGATTACCCTCCCACGGCGGACAAGACCGACGAATGGAGGGCCACGATACAGAGCCTCATCGGCTTCGCCAACGGCGACACCGCGCGACAACCAAGCACCTCGCTGCCGCGGCAAGACTGCCAGACGCAAGCCGATGGCAACAGGATAGACAGGGGTGCAACTCCCATGCACTCTCCGCCAAGAAGGCCAAGATCGCCGACTCGCCGGATCCACCCCGACAGCGGCTCCACCACGTCATCGGATCCACGAGCTCGTCGCGACCAGCGCCAAGTTCTCCACGAACGACAACAAGAGGACGCTCGTACCCGCATCGAGCGTCGAAGAGAAGCGCGGCGTCAATATGACCAGCGCGCTGGGCCCTCTGTCGACATGCACGCGCCGGGGGAACCAGGCGCCTTGACGTACGCGGTAGGTTGCCCTGCATTCACCCATGAGCTGTGGCAAGTCCAGTGGCCCGGCAAGAAGAACTTCAAACCAGACGTACCAGAGAAGTACGACGGCAAGTCGCATCCGTCAGAGTTCCTCAGCATCTACACCATTGCGGTGCAGGCTGCCGGAGGACGAGACGACAAGATCCTCGCCAACTACTTCCCGTTGGTACTGAAGCCCAACGTCAGATCCTGGCTCATGCACTTGCCGGACAACTCCATTTCTTCTTGGGCAGATCTGTGCCATCAGTTTGTCGGCGCTTTTACAGGCGGCCACAAGCCACATGGCCAAGAGAGCGACCTTCATCTGCTCGCCCAGAAGGAAGGAGAGTCCATGTGCAAGTTCATTCAAAGGTTCAGCCGCGTACAGCACAACATCCCAGACGTCCACCCTGCCGCGGTCATCAGCGCGTTCCATCAGAACGTGCGAAATCGCGGGATGAGGGAGGAGATGGCGATGTGCAAGATCAGAGACGTCGCCGAGCTTTATGCCCTGGCCGACAAGTGCGCGCGCGCTGAAGAGGGCAGGAGACTCCCCGAAGAGGATGCAGGAGCCGAAGGGTCAGACAGTGAGGACGCCGCCCCGGCAAAGAAAGGCCGGCGGCGGAATAACAGAAGAAGAAAGGGCAAAGAAGTGCTAGTTGTCAAGCAGTCTGGCAACGGAGGTGGCGCCAAGGAAGTTAAGGATGGTGCCTCCAGCAAGGAGGCCCAGCCTGTGGCAGCCGCCGATAAGCAGGACAGCTCCGGCAAGCAGTATTGCAAGATCCACCGCACCAAGGGCCACGATCTCCAGAGTTGCAAGAAAGTTGAGCAGCTTGTTGAGCTGCAAAAAGCTGAGTACGAGCGACGCGACAAGGAGAAGGCCCGGGAAGGTGCTGGTGGAGCCGGCAAGAAATGCCCC
>NC_041389.1:212946549-212996930 GCF_002162155.2 Triticum dicoccoides | reverse complement strand
GCGGCAAGGCCAAGCAGTGGCAAGGAGATAGGCCTCCCCGCGGCCGCGACAAAGATGAAGACGATGACGATGACGAAGACATGGATGACGATGAGGCTGATGAGCAGGAGTTTCAGAAAGCCACAGAGGTCCTGTGCGTTGACGGTGGTGCTTCTTTGCATACTTCGCACCGCCAACTCAAGCAGTGGATGCGGGAGGTTAATGCAGCGGAGCCATCCGTAGAATCACGCAAGCCTCTGAAGTGGTCCAGCACGCCTATCATCTTCGATATTGAGGATCACCCTGATCGCATAACTGCGGTCGGGTGCTTGCCGATGTTGGTTTCACCAACTATCAGCAACCTCAAGGTCACGAAGATGCTAGTTGATGGTGGGGCCGGCTTGAATCTGATCTCCTCCGCGGTCCTTCAAAAACTCCAGATCCCCGACAGCGAGCTCGAAGAGACCGGCACTTTCCAAGGAATCAACCCGGGAAGGAGCAAGCCGAAGGGGAAGATCACGCTGCCGGTCACATTTGGCAGCGAGCTGAACTTCCGGACTGAGAGGGTCACATTTGACGTTGTCGACTTTCCATTGCCTTACAATGGGATCCTTGGCCGTCCAGCACTCGCCAAGTTTATGGCAGCCTCTCACTATGCATACAACATGCTCAAGATGCCAGGCCCGATAAGTGTCATCTCTGTCCCTGGCGACAAGAAGGATGCCCTTATCTGTGCTGACAAGATCTATCGGGAAGCAGAAGCCGCAGTTGATCGCAACACACTTGCCGCTGAAGCTCCCGGAGGGAAGAAGAAGAAGACCAAGTCCGGCAAGAGCTCTGATGCCCACTCCGGCAAGCGCACCTCTTTGGAGTGCTGCGCTATCGTCGAGGACGCACCATCGAGCTCCACCGGCAAGTGTAAGAAGACGATGGCGGCTCCGCCTGAGACCAAGAAGGTGTCCGCCAAGGAGGACGGCACTGGTGGTACCTTCACCATCAGTGCCACGCTTGACCCCAAATAGGAAAGCGCGCTCGTTGCTTTCCTGCGGGCGAATGTCGACGTGTTTGCATGGCAACTGTCCGATATCCCTGGTGTTCCCAGGAAAGTAATTGAGCACCACTTAGCCGTTTGTCCTCACGCGCGGCCCGTCAAGCAGAAAGTCAGAAAACAAGCACTGGAGCGCCAAGAGTTCATTGCAGAAGAGATCAGGAAGTTGGAAGCAGCAGGCCTTGTCAGAGGAGTGCTCCATCCCACGTGGTTGGCCAATCCTGTAGTTGTGCGCAAGGCCAACGGGAAATGGAGGCTTTGTATAGACTTCACTGATGTCAATAAAGCTTGTCCCAAAGACCCATTTCCCTTGCCGCGCATAGACCAGATTGTTGACTCCACAGCCGGATGTGATTTGCTTTCATTTCTTGATGCATACTCAGGATATCATCAGATCTTCATGGCAGAAGAGGATGAAGAGAAAACCGCATTTATCACCCCTTGTGGCACATACTGTTTTGTACAGATGCCCTTCGGGCTGAAGAATGCTGGTTCAACATTTGCAAGGGTAGTACATGTCGCTTTTGAGCCCCAGATACACAGAAATGTGGAAGCCTACATGGATGATATAGTGGTCAAGAGCAAGGACAAGGCTACCCTGATCCAAGATTTAGAAGAAACTTTTGCAAATCTGCGCAAGATCAACCTCAAGCTCAACCCTGAGAAGTGCGTGTTTGGAGTCCCTTCCGGCAAGCTTCTCGGGTTCTTTGTGTCTCAACGGGGAATCGAAGCCAACCCCGACAAGATCAAGGCCATCGAGCAGATTGAAGCACCAAAGCGCGTCAAGGATGTACGAGGGCTTGCCGGTTGCGTGGCTGCTCTCAGCAGGTTTATCTCTAAGTCTGCTGAGCGCGCCCTGCCATTTTTCAAAATATTGAAAAAGGCAGGTCCGATGAAATGGACTCCGGAAGCGGAGGCTGCGCTGCAAGACTTGAAGAGGTACCTGTCCTCCACTCCAATACTTGTCGCACCTAGGCCACAAGAGAAGTTGCTGCTGTATCTAGCGGCAACCAATCAAGTGGTTATTGCTGCGTTAGTAGCGGAGAGGGAGGTAGATGATGAGCCAGCAACCCCGGCAAGCGCATCCACCGACAAGTAGGGGGCTTCTTCGACAAGCTCTGGTCCCGACAAAGATGAATCTGCGCAGGCATGCAAAGAGGTGCAGAAGAAAATGGTGCAGCGCCCAGTTTACTTTGTCAGCTCCCTTCTCCAGGGGGCTAGATCAAGGTACTCTGGCGTGCAGAAATTGCTTTTCGGCCTCCTCATGGCCTCGAGAAAGCTGCGCCATTACTTCCAGGCACATGAGATCACAGTTGTCACTCGCTTTCCTCTAAAAAGGATACTGCAGAATCCGGAAGCAACAGGCAGGATCGTCGAGTGGGCACTGGAACTGTCAAGATTTGGCCTCAAATTTGAGAGCACTTCAACTATCCAGAGCAGAGCATTGGCATAATTCATGGCGGAGTGGACGCCAACCCCAGATGAAGAAATTCCAAAAACGAGCATTCCCGTCAAGGAGACAAGCAAGGAGTGGCTCATGTACTTTGATGGTGCCTTCTCGCTGCAAGGCACCGGTGCTGGCGTGCTGCTTATCGCACCCACCGGAGAGCACCTCAAGTACGTAGTCCAGATGCACTTTCCCAAGGAACAAGCGACAAACAATACTGCAGAGTATGAGGGTCTGCTTGCCGGCCTCAGAATCGCAGCCGACCTTGGGATCAAGAAGCTCATTGTCAGGGGAGACTTGCAGCTTGTCGTCCGCCAAGTGAACAAAAATTACCAGAGTCCATTGATGGAAGCCTATGTTGATGAAGTGAGGAAGCTAGAAGAGTACTTTGACGACCTGCAAATGGAGCATGTTCCACGAGCTCAGAATGACATTGCTGGTGGCCTGTCAAAGTGTGCTGCACTAAAGTTACCTGTGGAACCAGGGATCTTTATGCTCAAGTTGACTCAACCATCCGTAGCACCATCAACTGGACAGAGCAAGAAGAGGAAGTTGATTTCCGGCGACTACTTTCCGGCAGAGCTTCCCGAAGCCGCTGCCAAGAAGGTCCCCAAGATCGACGCCAAGAGTGCTGAGGAGCAGTCTGCTCCGACAAGCCTTACGGTTTGTCTCATTGAAGCAGACGCTCCCGACAAGTTTTGCTCCGGCAAGCTTGCCGGGGAGCATCACGCTCCGGCTGAACCTCAGGTTCTTGCCGTAGAAGCGGATGTTCCCGCGGCAATAGATATGCCTTTAGTCCTTGCTAACGAGCCGCAAACTCCAGCATGGGCACAGCAGATTATCCGTTTCCTTCAGACAGGAGAGCTTCCCGAAGAGCAAGAAGAAGTGGAAAGAGTAGCCCGGCAATCAAGTATGTACAAGTTTGTCGACAGCACACTGTACAGAATAAGACTCAACGGTGTGAAATTGAAGTGCATTTGCCGGGAAGATGGACAGCAGCTGTTGGCAGAGATACATGGAGGCATATGTGGTCACCACATTGGCGCAAGAGCACTTGCCGGCAAAGCGTTCCGGCAAGGTTTCTTCTGGCCAACAGCCCTCCAGGATGCAACTGCACAAGTAACCAAGTGTGAAGCGTGCCAGTTCCATTCCAAGCAGATACACCAGCCAGCTCAAGCTCTCCAGACGATCCCTTTATCCTGGCCATTTTCGGTCTGGGGGCTCGATATCCTCGGCCCCTTCCCCCGAGCTGTCGGGGGCTTTGAGTTCTTGTACGTTGCAATCGACAAGTTCACAAAGTGGCCAGAAGTGCAACCAGTGAGGAAGGTGACAGCACAGTCAGCAGTCAAGTTCTTCAGGTCGATTGTTTGCCGTTTCGGGATTCCTAACAGAATCATCACCGACAACGGCACGCAATTTACGAGCCGCACCTTCATGCAGTATGTTCAAGATCTTGGCGCCAAGGTCTGCTTCGCTTCTGTTGCTCATCCGAGAAGCAACGGTCAAGCGGAGAGGGCAAATGCTGAAGTGCTGCGCGGGCTCAAGACCAAAACTTTCGACAGGCTGCACAAGTGCAGAAGAAACTGGATCGAGGAGCTGCCGGTGGTTCTTTGGTCGATCAGGACGACGCCAAATCGAGCCACTGGCCAGACACCTTTCGCTCTAGTCTATGTGATGAGGACATCAATACAATTGTTACACCCACAGCCCCTGCTGCTATACATACTGGACCAATTACTAGAGCTCGTGCACGCCAACTAAATTACCAGGTACTTTCGTTTCTTGGTAATGATTCTAATGTTCATGAGAATATGATGCTGCCTAAATTGGATACATTTGTTTTGCTTACAAATGAAGGGCCTAGCTTGGAGAAGGATGAACATTGGAGCAAGAACAAGCATGGAGATGATGGCATGCGCAAGGGGAACAAGAACGGAGTTACAAGTGATGATTTCAGGACTTTGAAGCCACCATAATGGGTGCATGAAGCCTTGGACGAAATATACAAGATGCCACTTCATAAATTTCGTCCCGAGGCTATTTTAGGTGCTGCATCACCTTATTATTGGGCCAGGCCCATGTAATTTCGAAATACATAAGTATAGGCTATTTTTAGAGTCCGTATGTGTGGGGAAACAAGAGATAGGGTTGATTTCGGACCCCTCCACCAAGGGCCACGAAATTCCCCCCTCTTCCTCCATATATACAGCCCTTAGGGCATCGTTTAGACTTTGGGTTTTGTTTAGATTAAAAGTTCGCCATAGCTGCAACTTCGCGTACTTCGTTTGTGTTCAACGACCAGACAAAGGCGTCACAGAACCCCACCTTGATCAATAAAGCTTTCATCTTATATTCGCAATATCCAGATTGCAATCTCAGTTTCTTGCTTGTTCTTCGTTTGCTCGCAGGAAACAGACCCTCGTGGTCAGGTTGATCGTGCCCCGGCGTGGTCAATAACCTCTCGGAGTTGGTTTAGCGATTGCTAAGGCGCGACGTCCTCGCACGTTCGTAGTCGGATCGTCAAAGTCGACTTCCACCAAAGCGATATCCATCATCTCATCGAAAGACGGGACACCTTTGCCTCTATCACTATGGAGCAGAGGCAGTTCTCCCCATGGAACTCGTATACGGGTCGCCTCGAGTGCTCGCTTATGATGAGCTCGAGCAAGAGCAGCTGCGACAAGATGACGCGCTGCTCCTTGAGGAAGACCATCTTCAGGCTGCTGTGTGAGCCGCTCGCTACCAGCAAGCTTTGTGTCGCTACCATAGCCGCAAAGTTAAGGCCAGAAGTTTCGAGGAAGGCGACCTTGTTCTCCGGCGCGTTCAGTCCGCCAAGAATTCCAACAAGTTGACGCCGAAGTGGGAGGGCCCTTATCGGGTGAAACGAGTCACTAGGCCTGGCGCTGTCCGCCTTGAGACCGAAGATGGCATTCCGGTGAGCAACTCCTGGAACATTGAACATCTTCGTAAGTTTTACCCATAGGGCGTGGTTGTCGGAAGCTTTTCCGGCAACCACCTTTTGTACAAGTCTTGCCGCTGTTGCATGTAATCCTTTGTACAAAGCCGGGCGCAGACCCCGTGCACAAATAAAGCTCATGTGCTTCGCACAAACTTGTCGATTTCATGCATTTTCTCTTTTTTCGCATATGCAATCTGACACTTTGTGCAGCACCAGACTCCGGTAAGCAGTGACGAGCCACAAGGCTCCATATCATTACTCTTTCTTTTTCCGTATCTTTCTCAAAAAAGAGAAGGTTCCCTCGCCCACAAGATTTACCGGGGGGAAAGGAGGAGATAGTGGTATGGACCTGGGCCGTTCAAGAAAGTTTCGCCTTGCCGGGGTGCAAACAACAGAAAAGCTAAGTTGCCAAAGTTTGAGCAATCAGTTTTTAAATTTTAAGTTATTTTCGGTGAACGACCGCGCTTTGTATGGAAAACCTGTGCGCGAAGGAACCAACTCGCAGCTAGTTGCGCCCTTACTTTGTTTCGAGTCCGCTCAACAACTTAAGTGAGCTGCGACTAGTTGCGACAAGGTTGCTTGCCGGTAGCGGCCCCGCCAGCAGGCTGCTGAAGTTCCGCACTCGGCGCTCACGGCAAGGGTGCCTGCACCGGCAAGTTTCCCTAGAAAGCGTAGGGCAGAAACATACAAAGCCAAGAGTCGAGTAAAGGAAGTGACATAGCATTCATTACCTAAGATAGAGTTATATTACAAAAAGTAGCTTGTCGCGCTGCTAACAGAATGTTCCTATGACATGATTGGCAGCGACAAGCAAAGCAGAAAACCGACGGCCTAATCTACGCGACCGCCGTCAACCCTCTTGACCTCATTCACCCTGTTCACAATGGGTGCGACGAGGGCCTTGAGTGCGTCAAGATCAGCGTCAGCCGGCAGCTTCCTGAGGACGTTGGTGTGGTTGAGGCCTGGGTTGCGGAAGGCCACCTTCACCAACACTTTCTCCAAGACTCCGGCGCAAATTGAGCGCGACTCGTAGGCCAGCTGCTTCGGGATCCTTTTCCGGAGTTGCTGAAGGGCCGTCGCCACACCCTTGAAGAACAGAGTGAACTTGACGCTGGGCTGGAGGTTCTCGTCGGAGGAGTACTCGAAGCCTTCCACCCCAAGCTGCACCAGCTCCTCGTCGATGACCGCAGTAATGTTCACGAGGCCCCCCGTCCAGAGCTCCACAGTGTCTCGGAGAAGATTCTGGGTTTCAATGGCCTTCGTCAACAGCGCCTCGTTGGCCTCAACTTCCTTCTTCAAGTCGGCCTGTCGCTTCTTGGCGCCGTCCAATTTCTCCGTCAGGGTGGCCACTTTCAGCGCCAGATCGGTGTTGGAGTCCTTGGCGGCGCTCAGCTCCTTGCCCTTCTCGGCAAGTTGGCCCTGCAGCTCGCCATGGGCATGGGCGTCCTTCACGCGCTCCAGCTTGAGCGCGGCAAGCTCTTCGCCGCCCGCCTTCAGATCTGCCTCCAGCTGTTCCACCCTTACTTCCAATTCCTTCTTGGCGGTTTCAGCGGCCGCAGCCGCATCTTTTGCTTCTTGGAGCGACCCGCCAAGCGCCTGCTCACGCACGGCTAGCTCCTCCTCGTAGCTGTCGAGGTTCACTTTGCGCTGAGTCAGCTCGCCTTCTTGCGCCTGCAACTTCTCGCCGGCGAGCCGCTGCTGCTCTTCAGCCTTGGCCTTCTCGAGGAGGAAGGCCTTCCTCTCCTCTGCTAGCTGTTCCCGCTCCTTCGCCAAAGCCTGGAGAGCTTCCTGGCGAAGACCCCGGAGCTCCTCCGCGCGCTTCTCTATGTCCACGCTCGCCTTCGCGACGAGCGCTTCCCTGGACTCCAATTTGGCTTGGCGGGCGCGGTAGAGCGCCAGCAGCCTCCGCAGCAGTCGCTCTTCCTCAGGCTCCCTGCTGCTTCCCGGCGTGTCGACGACCGACAACCCTGCGGAGGCGAGCACTTCCCCATCAAGAGCTTCTCCTTCCACCGGCGCCCTGGAGCTTGACGCCCAGGGGAGCTTGATGTAGATGCCCTCGCCGGCCTTCAGATAGGCACCGGGCTGGGACTCCCCGGAGTCCGGTGCTGCGGCAGCGGCGGAGGGATCGGCAGTCGGTGCAGCGCCTGGTGCTCCTGCGGCCTCAGGGCCATCAGTGCGACCGCCAGATCCCTCGCCAGCAGCCTTGGCGGCCTCTTCACCGGCGGGCACATCAGCACCGGCTCCTTTTCCGGTGGCCGCGGCATCGTCAGTATTGCCGCGTGCGCCCTCCTCGCCGCCCGCCTCGGTCTCCATCGGATCTGAGGAAGGTGGATCTGATGACCGGAGAAGAAGAAGAAAGAATCAAACAAGAACTCAAGAAGAAAAATCAGCAGAAGAACATAAGAGAAATTGCAAGCGAGGGGTTACCTGCGCTGGGTTCCGTAACCATGGGCTCCACCACTGGGGGCTCACTGGTGCCGCCCCTTGCCGGAGACTCCTCCCTTGCCGGAGACTCCTCCCTTGCCGGAGATTCCTCTCTTGCCGGTGATTGTTCCTTTACCGAGGAACGCTCCCTTGCCGGAGAGTCCGCCCTCGGCGGCGTAGTCGAAGAAGACGATGAATCGGAGGTGACCACCACGCCCTCCTGATGAACCTGTTCTGCCCCTGCACAAGCAAGCCAGCAATCAAATGTCAACAAAGGAAAAGAGCGACCGCGCGCGCCCAGAAGCAAAAAGCAAACCAAGTACTTACGCTGGGGGCTGCGCCGGGGGCTGGTCTGCGAAGGAGAGACTGGATCCGGTAAGGTGACCTCGGGTGCGCCTCCTACCATTGGAGTGGGCTCATCCTCGATGGTAACCACCGGAGTCTTGGCCCTCTTCGCCGCCCTTTGGGCTAGAGTCCTGAAAAGGGAAAGTCCAGAGTGGATCAGATCAGATGCAAGACAAGAATAGCAAGTTGAAGCAATACAAAAACAACAAAGGGATCTTACTCTTCTTCTTCCTCCTCGTCGGAGCTGAGCGCGGAGAGGTCTAAGTTCGGCCCACCCCCAGCGCGGCGAGGTGGAGGTGTGGAGTCCCTTGGCCTCTTGGCGGGGACTGCGGCGGCGGCTTGGGACGACCCTGACCCAGTTGCTGCCGCGGCGGAGCGCGTCGCGCGACGCTGCGGCTGCTGGCTGACTTGCCGCCCTGCTGCATCCCCGGCCCTGCGGAGGCACCGTCTTGGCTACGCTGGGGGCTGCGTTCGCGGCAAGCTCCTCGGAGATGGCAGGCCGCTCGCATCCTCGGCGGGCTCGCTCGATTCGGTGTCAGGCGCGGCAAGCCCTTCTTCGTCTTCAGGCCACTCCCGTTCGGCGAGGCTCGCCGCCAACGCCGCGTCTGCTTCTTCCACTGTGAATCCAAATTCACCCGCGGCTGCGGCTGCCGCTGCCTCTTCCGCCCTGGTGGCTATGCGCTCCATCTCCTGGTCGGTGGTGTCGCGGGTGAGGAGCTTCTTCTCGTCGGCGTTGACTGCCACTTCCACTAGGCTGTCGAAGAACTGCTGCGCGACCTCGTCGGCAGGCTCCTGCCAGGTGGGGATGATCCCGTGCGAATCGCACAGTGCCATCATCGCGCAAATGCGGTCGCGCGAGGAGTTGTTGCACAGAGGAATCACACCTGCCGGCAACCTGAACCATTCGGGGTGCTGCGGGTCGTGCTTGAATGTTTCCCTGAGTATCCCGTCTAGCTCAAGCACGGTAAAGTTGTAATTCAGGCCCGGGCGCAACCTCATGATGTCTGCCGGGCCTCCAAATTCCCAGGCCGGTCTCCCCCTCGCCTGCAGGGGGGCGATGCAGCGGCGAAGGTAATCCGCGCCTACTGCTCCTACGATTAGCCCGGCAAGTCTAAGACGCAGAATCCGTGTGGTGGCGATCTTCAGCTTGTCGTCGTCCGCGGACAGAGCGCTCCAGTCATTGCCGCGCACCGCTAGGGTTTGGCGCAGGGCAGTGAACAGCTGCGGGTTCTCCTCTACAACCCAGCACCAGTCTGCTCTCCACTCGTCCCATTTGCTGCGGAGCTCCCCCTCCAGATAAGTCTCTTTCTTGCCGGCCCGCGAGATCCAGGCTATCCCTCCAGCAAGGGTCTCTCCTCTCTCGACGCGGGGCATAAAGAAATGGCGGAAGAGAGCTACATTGGGGTGGATTCCGACAAAGTTTTCGCATAAATGGGCGAAAACTGCCATGGTCAAGACATCATTGGGGGTGAAGTCAAGGAGGTGGAGGCCATAAGTGTTCATGACATCGCAGAAGAAATCAGAGAAGGGCGGGCAGAGCCCGCAGTAGAAGAAAACAGCAAAGAAAGGGTACCCGCCAACCGGAGCTACCGGCGAGGTAATGGCGGAGAGTACCTTCGTGCGCGGATGCGCGCGCGTCTCCGTCGCCCAGAAGAGGTAGTACCAGTCCCTCAGCTCCTTCGCGGTGAGCTCCGGAGGGAAGGTAGCCCTCTCCTTCCGCAGCGCCTCGAGCCGCTGCGCTTCCGTCGACTTCACGGCCTTCGCAGCCGCGGTCTTCGCGGCCTTCCCCTTCGCAGCTTTCGGAGCCATGGCGGAGGTGGTGGAGGGGACCGACGGCGACGGGGGCGGAGCGCTGCTCTCTTTCGGTTTTGGAGGCGGAGGGGAGCGGCGGAGATTTCTGAAGAAGGCAACGGCGAAATGGCGAAGGTGGGTAACTGCCTCTGTCCCCTCTGCTTATAAAGAGGGAGGGGACGGACGTTACGCATTGTCAGAATAAAGAATACCCCCACGACCTCTCCCACGACGCCGCAATCAACGCGTGCCGTTGGAGGGGAGGCGCGGTGGATGCGGAGTAGGAAACGGCACGACCAGGCCGCGTGTGCCCGTGCCCTATTTTGGGCCTCGCCCAACAGCGCTCGGCACCGTGTGTGGCCCAGGCCCGGGGGCTCCTGTCGGTGCACTAGAGTAGGGGTACCCTAGTACCCCGAACTTGTGCACGGGCAGTGGCAGCACCCCACGGCAGGGCCCGCCAGGTCGCCGCCAAGACCCTCCAAGGCTCTTCAGGAGACAAGACCCCGGCAAGAGGAGCTTGCCGGGAAGCCATTCAAGAACAAAGTATTTAAGATGAGAAGAGACAAGGCCCCGGCAAGAGGAGCTTGCCGGGAAGGCCAACCATGGTACCTCAAGAAACACTTGCTGCGACGCACCACGCGTCCCGGCAAGGCTCGGTGAGCGGCAAGCTCCCGGGCCCGACAAGGTAGCGCCCGCGGCAAGCAGGTGAGCGGCAAGCTCCCAGGCCCGACAAGGTAGCGCCCGCGGCAAGATGCTTGCTGCGGGAAGCGGTCGCTCCGCGCCCAGGCTCCAGCACATCCGCCAACGTGTCGCCTTGGGACCCTTCCAGGCACGCGTGGCGGAAGTCTGTGCAGCCAGCGGTGCGTGGTGACCAGCGGCGCTGACACGAAGAGGCCATCGTGGTGAACGGTGGCGCTCCTAACGGTCGCTTTTGCACTGTTTAGGCGAGTCCGACGGGCATTCAATGCCCTTGTCCCCTGCCGTCAGGGTTAGGTAGGATACACTGTGGCTACAGTAGAAGTAGCTGTACCAACTACATTATTTTTCCATTTTTACCCCTCTAAGCCTACGTTGCCACTTGTTGGTGACCCCTGAGCGTATAAAAGGAGGCCCAAGTGCAACGTAGAAAGGGTTTGAGTCATTCAAAGCTAGCATACTCCCACGCTCGGTCTTGTAGCTCATCCCGCTCCCGAGCAAGAACACCCAATACAATCAAGCAGCAGTAGGAGTGTTATCTCTCCGGAGAGCTCCGAAGCTTGGTAAACCTGCTCGTGTGCACTGCCTCGATCCGCTCTTCGTGCGGCCTCCGCCCTCTGCCGAACCGAAAGGGGCTCGGTCCCCATAGGTGTCCACGGATCAGTTTCCCCCGACATACAGAGAGTTCTGTTTTTGACAGATTCTGTTTTGTTTGCGTTGCACTACAAAAGAAATACACTTCCATGATGATACGCGTATGTCACAGTGGGTCACGTTTTCTTTCATGTATGTACATCCATGACGATTTTATGACAGAATCAAGATAGTCATACATGTGCTGTCGTAGAAGTATTCCATGACATTACCAAAATTATCATCACGGAAGTGTCCACTTCCATGATGATAAATGGTACATCATGGAAGTGTTTTCCTCAAGGGTAACCGACACATGGCATCCACCGTAATAGGTTGCCGTTAAGCTATCGGGTCCACTTTTGGATCCGATAACCCTTTAATAGCCTAGCCAATGGGGATTTTCCACGTGTAAAATTCTCATTGGCCGGAGGAAACACGTGTTGGCTCACCGTTGGGACAAATTTCATCCACTCATTGGACAGGAGGCGCCTATGATACGTCGACACGTGGCACAGCCCAACAGAGGCCCATTCTGGTGAAAAGGCCAGCCCGTTTGACTTGGTCAAAAGGTAATAGGCCGGCACACGGAAAGCCTGTTAACGGCCCATTTACGACCCGCTAACTCACGGCCCGTTACGGCCTATCGGAATTAAGCCCAGTATGATTCCAGCCCGTCGTAACTTCCAGCCCATGTATGGCCTATGATGTCTTTCAGCCCATATGAGGCCCTTTGTAACTCTGGGCCCATTAAAGGCCCAAGATGAAACTAGCCCATAATGAACAGTGTATCACTTTATACCCATTAACGGCCCATTATTTCGTCGGCCGTTTCTAGCCCATGTTAACTTTCGGCCTTTTACGGGACCATTTATTCTTGGGCTCCTTTCTAGAATTCGGTTAGTTACGGTCTGTTACTGGCCTGTTCCGTTTGTGGGCCAAATTCAGCCCGTTGTTACATTCGGCTCGTTTCTGGCCTGTTAACCCGTTGGGCTGTTTTCATAGCATTCTCAAATACGGCCTATTAACGGCCCGTTATGGTCCATGAATAGTACAACCCATGTTTGCAAAAATGATTATATGCCTCGTAGAAGGCCCATGGATTCTATGGCCCATAGAAGGCCAATGGATCCTACGGCCTGTAGAAGGCCCGTGGATTATACGACCCGTAGAAGGCCCATGGATCCTACGGCCCGTAGAAGGCCCATGGATCCTACAGCCCGCAGGAGGCCCATGGTTACAATAGTCCATGTGTTGCCATGGTTATTGTGGCCTAGTTACCAAAAATAGGTTATTGTGGCCACTAGAAAAACACGGAAAAAGAACCGTAGTGACTACAAGCAAACAACTAAACAAGACAATAAGGAAATAAATAAGCAAGCAACTAATGCTAGCCTATTATAACTATTACACATATTACATCCACTAGGCATCAAAGTTTGCCACCAGTGCAAATATACGGAACAAAGCAGCATATTACATACACTAGTCATCAAAATTGGCCACCAGTGCAAATAAACGCGGCAGAAAAACAAGTCCATAACTGAAACAACTACAGAAGAGCTCAAGAAACGTTGTCCTGGGTATCCACCATGCTGTCAATAGGCTTAGCAAGCTTATTAGCTTTGTCCTGTTTGGCATTAAAATCCTCCAATGCTTCCTATTGCACCAGAAAGTATGCATTTGAATACTCGAGGGACTTCCGCAGTCCTTCCGCTTCTTGTCACAGCGCAGCTGATCGATGTCTTTCAGCTTATAGTTGAGACTCAAGAAACCGAACCGATTTAGACAGTGAGTTTGAATAGCTTGTGCAAGTGGTAGTGGCCAGTAACTCTAACAGTAAACCAAGACAAGACTTTGGGGTTGTTTCACTGTCTTCAAGATAGTTTTCCTTAGCCGTGTTATCAGCTTTGTTGGAGACCAACTGATGAGGACATCAATACCATTGTTACACCCACAGCCCCTGCTGCTATACATACTGGACCAATTACTAGAGCTCGCGCACACCAATTAAATTACCAGGTACTTTTGTTTCTTGGTAATGATTCTAATGTTCATGAGAATATGATGCTTCCTAAATTGGATACATTTGTTTTGCTTACAAATGAAGGGCCTAGCTTGGAGAAGGATGAACATTGGAGCAAGAACAAGCATGGAGATGATGGCATGCGCAAGGGGAACAAGAACGGAGTTACAAGTGATGATTTCAGGACGTTGAAGCCACCATAATGAGTGCATGAAGACTTGGACGAAATATACAAGATGCTACTTCATAACTTTTGTCCAGAGGCTATTCTAGGTGCTGCGTCACCTTATTATTGGGCCAGGTGATAGAGGCGGGGTGTCCCGATCTTTCGATGAGATGATAACTATCGATTTGGTGGAGACGACTTTGACGATCCGACTACAAACGTGCACGACGTTGCGCCTTAGCAATCGCTAAACCAACTCCGAGAGGTTATTGATCACGCCGGAGCACAATCAACCTGACCACGAAGGTCTATTCCTGCAAGCAATCGAAGAACAAGCAAGAATATGATAAAAGCAATCTGAATATTGCGAGTATATATGAAGTATTGATAAAGGTGGGGATCCGTAAGCGGTCTTGGTCTGGTCGTTGGACACAAACGAAGTACACGAAGTTGCAATGGCTAACTTTTAACTAAACAAATCCCAAGGAAAAGCTACTAGATGGATCTACTTATATAGGAGCAAGGGGTGGCGGCCAAGGAGGTGGGAGGACGTCCCAAGGCAGCCTAAAACTAAATCTAGGTCGTACAAGGCCAATGGGCCCAAGTGGAGGTGATGTAACACCTTTGGACTTGTAGTTTGACTCGGATTCTGCTGCAGCATCAGATTGTTTCGTCCACAACTCAACGCTACGGACGAATTTGAAGGTGATTCCAAATGGGTTGGAAAGTGCACGAAATCTAGTTTCCAACAAAAAAAGAAACACCCAATTCGGAGTCCGTATGAAAAACTTGTGTGCGTTTTGAGTCAGGTATGTCTGTGCAGTCCGAATCTGAATCCAGAACGTGAGAGACTTGGACTCTATCTTCTCTTGGGCCAAAAGTGACGTGAGAGAACTTTTTGTACAGCAAATAAACATCTCTTTCTTCCTTATCTTCATATGTGGATTGTACAAATGTCCCATACACCTGCAATTAGACAAAACACAAAAGTGTGTGAAGTATTTTTGTTCTGGATAACATAAATAGATTACTGAATAGTTTGCACTAGAAATCACCTGACAAATATGCATATATGCAATATTTTTGGTCATATCCAAGGTAGTCATGTCCTCATCATCCTCCCCTTCTTGAAAATAAAGCCGTCCTCGGCGTTGCTTAATCTGAAATGTGGCTAACAAAAGAGACAAGGTGTATATGTTGTATATGTATATGTCATCCATTTTTACTTCCCTTAATTTTTGCATATATGACACATGAATAGATGAGTAACTTGCATAGTTCATAAAATCTAAATCCAAAAAATTAGCACAAGAAGTAGAAGGCATGAAAATATTGCAACTCAGTTTGCACATATAAGTGAAGCTCTTATTCATTTCAAAAGATTGACAATGTTCATCATTAAACCATCTCAACATTGGTGAATAAACCTTACTTGCATCAAATTTACATGCTACAACATGCTTAAATAAGCAAACATGCAATAAGTCATTCAACACAGAATCATCACCAAGATTAGAGGTCATATCAAAATGACTAAACATTGGTTCTTTTGCATCAATAGTTAATTCAATGGGTGCACTCAAAATTGTTGGTATTTCAGTTGTTTGATCACATGGCAAAGTCAAATTATCAACGTAGTCCTCTAAAATAGGTGGTGTGATCAAAGTAGTGGGTAGCTCATCAGATGGTGCATTCAAATTGACAAGGCATTCATCATTCTCATGTAGAGATGGAAGATCAGTACCTTTGTCATTACCTCTTATGATCAACTCAGATGATGTAGCCACTCTCGGGGGCGATGTGTCACATGGTGGAGGTGATGTAGTCCTGACAACAACGGATGTGGTTGTCATAGTATGCCTAGTAGTTGAAGGAACAATCATATCAACTCTTGGAATGTGCACCGTGCGCTTGTTCTCCTCGTGGCCAACACGTCGTTTTATTTCCTGTTCAGCTTTGCAAGCAAGATGAAAGAAATGGTCCATAGGATAACACTCTTCATGAATTAGTATCTCTTGAATATCACGGTTTAATCCTCCCCAAAATCTATCCATAAAATCATCTTCGCTTTCTTCTAAAGAGGAATGCAACAAGGTAGTTTGTAAATCATCATAATATTTTGTTACAGTTTCACTACCTTGTTTTAAGTGTTGCAACTTCTTAATCATGTCACGAGTATAATAAGCAGGGACGAAAGTATGTCGCATGGCAAGTTTCAAATCATCCCAAGTAGTAGGTATATAATCAGGGTGTAACCGACAATATTCACTCCACCAAACCAAAGCATAACCAGTGAAAGAACCAACCGCAACCTTAACCTTTTTATGTTCATTGAAATTATGGGAAGCAAATATATTTTTTATGTCGAACTCCCATTCAATATATAAAGCAGGTTTAAAACGGCCATTAAATGGTGGTATAGATACATTAACCTGATCATGTGCATTTGGATGTTTGTGCACCTCTCGTGACGGTTGTGGTATTTGCAAAGGTGGTGGCACGTCTCCCGCGATCGACAAAGCCCATGAGTTGACTCTGGATCCTGTCATGATTAGTAGAACAAGAAACAAAACCCAAAAATAATGTTCCTATAACTACTAGGATGTGGTGGTAAAACACTCACAGTAAAGCAAATATCAATGTCTTACAAGTTCTTACCATGCAGCAGGCGGTGATCGGCAACCAGCGGTGTCAAGTAACTCCGAATATTGAGTAAAGCGATTGCCAGGGGAGCGTACGTATACACGGTGTAGAAATATGTGGAGCTGGGTTGGCTATATATGGTAGCAAAAGATTAGCAATAATCAATTCAAAGATGCAATGTTGAATAAACGCTCAACGACGGTACTGTGCTGGTCCTAGGCTAGACCGGACTAGAGACGCGAGCCTAGAACACTAATGAGGTCACGGCGTAGCACAACTAGCATCAATGAAGGATACTAAGTAGCTCTTGATAGCAAGATATAAGTGAAGAACACAACGGCAGTGAAGATAATGATGAAAAACAACTGCCAAGCAGGATATACAACAACTCTCTCTCCAACTTTCCTCTTGAAAAGTTTGAGACAATTTTCTGATAAATTCTTTCAAAGAATGCTACTAACTCAAGCTTTCCAATGCAAAAAGAATCACTCAATTCCGAGTTGATATGAGGAGTCAAAGAATTCTAAAACTGGCCTGAAAAATTGGAACAAGTTGTGTTCACGAACTTCGGAGGGCAAAAAGACCTATTTAGAAGCCGATTTTGAGGTGTCAAATATTGAACTAGCTTATGCAACTATTTAGATGCGGCTCGTCGCTATCTTCAATTAAAGTACTCACGGAGCCAAAACTGACTTCGTATGAGGAAGATACACCTGTTTTACTGAACAGTGCGCAAAACAGATTCCAATCCGAATTCAGGTACGAGATTGATTCTAGATAGATCCAATTTTTTTTTCTTCTCTCTTTTTTTTCTCACGCCTTTTTTTTTCTTTTTCTTCTCCCTCTTTTTCTTTTTTTCTTTCCTTTTTTCTCTCTTTTTTTTCTTTATCTTCTTTTTCTCCCTCTTTCCAAGACAAACTAGATAAGATGCAGATTCGATCAGGCGAAGATGTGAGTGACCTCAACTATGATTATGACAATAAACAGTGCGTAGCACGTGGTGGAAATTGGTGGATGGGATGGTGGACAGCGGATGGGATAATGATGCAGCGGCTGCGTGACTAATGTGAACAGAACTCGAAACTCTAAAGGAACTAGACACTAAGACCAGCAACTCGACACGGCGATGCAACCGATAATTCAATAATGCAAACAATGAAAAGAAAATTGCAAAGGCTCAGTCTGGCTAGGACAAAGGATGAATAGATCTAACTTTTGTTTTATGGCTTTTTCTTGGACAATAGGTAAGAAAATAAATCTAATCTAGGAAAAATTGGAAATTCTCACCGAGCAACCTGAAAACTGATACCACTTGATAGAGGCGGGGTGTCCCGATCTTTCGATGAGATGATAACTATCGATTTGGTGGAGACGACTTTGACGATCCGACTACAAACGTGCACGACGTTGCGCCTTAGCAATCGCTAAACCAACTCCGAGAGGTTATTGATCACGCCGGAGCACAATCAACCTGACCACGAAGGTCTATTCCTGCAAGCAATCGAAGAACAAGCAAGAATATGATAAAAGCAATCTGAATATTGCGAGTATATATGAAGTATTGATAAAGGTGGGGATCCGTAAGCGGTCTTGGTCTGGTCGTTGGACACAAACGAAGTACACGAAGTTGCAATGGCTAACTTTTAACTAAACAAATCCCAAGGAAAAGCTACTAGATGGATCTACTTATATAGGAGCAAGGGGTGGCAGCCAAGGAGGTGGGAGGACGTCCCAAGGCAGCCTAAAACTAAATCTAGGTCGTACAAGGCCAATGGGCCCAAGTGGAGGTGATGTAACACCTTTGGACTTGTAGTTTGACTCGGATTCTGCTGCAGCATCAGATTGTTTCGTCCACAACTCAACGCTACTGACGAATTTGAAGGTGATTCCAAATGGGTTGGAAAGTGCACGAAATCTAGTTTCCAACAAAAAAAGAAACACCCAATTCGGAGTTCGTATGAAAAACTTGTGTGCGTTTTGAGTCAGGTATGTCTGTGCAGTCCGAATCTGAATCCAGAACGTGAGAGACTTGGACTCTATCTTCTCTTGGGCCAAAAGTGACGTGAGAGAACTTTTTGTACAGCAAATAAACATCTCTTTCTTCCTTATCTTCATATGTGGATTGTACAAATGTCCCATACACCTGCAATTAGACAAAACACAAAAGTGTGTGAAGTATTTTTGTTCTGGATAACATAAATAGATTACTGAATAGTTTGCACTAGAAATCACCTGACAAATATGCATATATGCAATATTTTTGGTCATATCCAAGGTAGTCATGTCCTCATCACCAGGCCCATGTATTTTCGAAATACTTGAGTATAGGCTGTTTTTAGAGTCCGTATGTGTGGGGAAACAAGAGATAGGGTTGGATTCGAACACCTTCCCCAAGGGCCACGAAATTCCCCCCTCTTCCTCCATATATACAGCCCTTAGGGCATCGTTTAGACTTTGGATTTTGTTTAGATTAAAAGTTCGCCATAGCTGCAACTTGGCGTACTTCGTTTGTGTTCAACGACCAGACAAGGGCGTCACAGAACCCCACCTTAATCAATAAAGCTTTCATCTTATATTCGCAATATCTAGATTGCAATCTTAGTTTCTTGCTTGTTCTTTGTTTGCTCGCAGGAAACAGACCCTCGTGGTCAGGTTGATCATGCTCCGGCGTGGTCAATAACCTCTCGAAGTTGGTTTAGCGATTGCTAAGGCGCGGCGTCCTCGCACGTTCGTAGTCGGATCGTCAAAGTCGACTTCCACCAAAGCGATATCCATCATCTCATCGAAAGACGGGACACCTTTGCTTCTATCAAGTGGTATCAGATTTCCAGGTTACTTGATGAGATTTTACAGTTTTTCGTAGTTTAGATCGAGTCTGTTCTTCATACGTATAGTCCACGAAAAAGACAACAAAAAGAAAATTAGGGTTAGTTCATCCTATTTGAACCAGTCTGAGACTTTGCATAGTCTTTTAAATATTTTGCTTTGTTGAATTTGCGGTTGCATCGTCGTGTCTTTGCATAGTATTTTGAGTATTTTGCTTTGTTGAATTTGCGGTTGCATCGTTGTGTCAAGTTGTTGGTCTTAAAATCTAGTCTTTTAGGGTTTCAAGTTCTGGTTATAAGTTGTCACGCCGCCACTGCACCATCATCATCGCCCCTGCCACCTACCACCACCGCTGCGAATCCGTATCCATATACCACCACCAATTTGTATCCATATACCACCACCGATCCATATCCATATACTACCACCACTACCACCACCGCTGCCATATACCACCTCCATATATCCACCACCAATCTGAGTTCCTTGCACATTAGGTTTGTTTTCGAGATCCATCTAATTTCCGATTCGTGTTTCCTTGCCTGAGTAGGTTTCGAAAAAAAAAGAGTTTGAAGACCCCGGGGCAGTTTTTAGGCCAAAATTTCGGCGACCGAAAATATTTTTTCCCTATCCTATTTTTAGGTCCCAGGGAGTGTTTTGAGACACTCGCCATCATAGTGATTTTTTGTCGCACTTTTTCGTCGTTAATGCCCTGATTTCCGAAAAAAAATTGTCAAAAAAATTTCATGCCCATCCTATAAGTTTGACCTAGGAAGAGTTACAGACACTCGCCATTATAGTGATTTTTTGCAAAAAAAAAGAGGAGCGCAAAAAAAAGAGTGAATTTTTTTTCCAGAGTGTGCTTCTCCCTTGTTTACGTGCAGCGCCGTGATTTTGTTAGTGTTCTAGGCTCACGTCTCTAGCACGGTCTAGCCTAGGACCATCACAGTATCGTCGTTGAGCGTTTATTCAACTTTGCATCTCTGAATTGATTATTGCTGATCCTTTTTGCTACCATATTATAAGCCTTTCCAGCTCCACATACATCTACGTCGTCTGTTTGACTTTCCCTGGTAATCGCTCTATCAAAGCTTTGAGAGTTTTGACTACAACGGTTGCCGATCACCGCCTGCTGCTGGGTAAGAACTGGTAAGAATTTGTGTTTTGCTTGACGAATTTGTGACACCAACCACCACCACTTGTTAGTAGTCTGTAGGATCATATTCTTGTGTGTTTCTATTGCTGCTAACCATGCCAGGATCACAAGCCGACGAGATTGACTGGGAGAACTTAACAAACAAGGATCTTCATGATAACTTTCAGCAAATGATGACTGAACAGGTGCAAGATGTGCTGAACAATTTTGAAGAGGCCATGGAGGAGATCACTGGCCTTGAGAAGACGTTCGTAACAAAGCTCTATAATAGATTTAATGAACTGCTTGCGCGTCTTCCACCGGCTGCACCTGCCGCACCTCTGCAACAACAACAACTACCTCCACGTCGCGAAATAGCCCTCCGCCGAGCGAGCCGTGTCCTTCTTGAGCCTGGCCAAACTGTTGGTGCTGCTGTTGATACTTCTGTGGCTCCTGCTGCTGATGCGGAGGATGATTATGCAGGAGATTACGAGGATGAGGTTGATCAAAATCAGAACTACGTGCAACCACCAGCACCACAACCACCAGGTCGTCCACACGCAAATAATCATAATGGTAGGGCTCTCCCTCAAGTACGAGGTCATGACCATCTTCCTAAATTGAAATTGAATATTCCACCATTTGAGGGTAGATATGTTCGTGATATATATCTTACTTGGGAGTTAGAAACTGAACAACGATTTACATGTTTACAATATCCTAAGGAGAGACGTGTTCCTGCTGCTGTTTGTGCTTTCACTAGCTTTGCATGTGTTTGGTGGTCTGAACATTGTAGATTATATCCTATTCCAGCTACTTGGGCTGCTTTGAAAACTGCTATGCGTACTCGTTGGGTTCCATCGTATTATCAACGTTAATTGCTTCAAAAATTGCAGCGTTTGAGACAAGGAAAAAATTCTATAGAAGAATATTAACAGGAATTACAAACTGGCATGATTAGATGTGGTATTGTTGAGGAGAATGAACCTATGCTTGCACGTTTTATGGGTGGATTAAATAGAGAGATCCAGACCATCCTAGAGTATAAGGAGTATAACAATATCACTTGTTTATTCCATCTTGCTTGTAAAGCTGAACGTGAAGTGCAGGATCGACAAGCATTGGCGCGAACTAACTTTTCTGCAGGTCGACCTTCATCATGGACACCACGTGCCTCTTCTACTTCCACTTCACCAGCACCTCCATTAGGTGCCACCTCCAGCCGTGATACAAGAAAGTAGGAACAACCACCACTATCTGCCAAGAGCGCACCTGCCGGGCCTACACGGAGCTCTTCTTCTTCCATGGCATCAACTGGGCACACAAGTGATATTATTTGTCGTTGTTGTAAGGGGAGAGGTCATTATGCGAGATAATGCAAATATCAGCGTGTGATGCTTGCTACTGAGGATGGTGGGTATGAGTCCGCTAGTGACTATGATGAGGAGACGTTGGCTCTTATTACACGTGAAGAACACGGTGGAGATGATTCTAATCATGAGACACAATACATGGCTCCTGAAGACGCTGGCATGTATGAATGTTTAGTTGCTCAACGTGTTTTGAGTGTGCAGGTCACACAAGCTGAGCAAAATCAGAGGCATAATTTGTTCCATACAAAGGGAGTTGTGAAGGAACGTTCTGTGCGCGTCATCATAGACGGAGGGAGCTCCAAAAACTTGGCTAGCATGGAGATGGTGGAGAAGCTCTCTCTCACCACAAGACCACATCCACATCCTTAGTACATCCAATGGTTCAACAACAGCGACAAGGTTAAGGTAACACGTACTGTTCATGTGCATTTTAGTATCTCTACATATGCTGATTATGTTGATTGTGATGTGGTACCTATGCAAGCATGTTCCTTATTACTTGGTAGACCATGGCAATTTGATAAAAATTCTGTACACCATGGTAGAAATAATTAGTATACTCTTGTTCATAAGGATAAAAATATTACTTTGCTTCATATGACTCCTGATTCCATTTTGAAAGATGATATTAATAGAGCTAATAAAGCAAAACAGGAGAAGAATAAGAGTGAAAATCAGATTGTGGCAAAAGAATTTGAGCAACAAATGAAGTCTAATAATAAACCATCTAGTGTTGCTTCTGAAATTAAATTGAAAAGTGCATGTTTATTTGCCACCAAATCTCATATTGATGAGCTAGATTTCAGCAAATCTGTTTGCTATGCTTTTGTGTGCAAAGAGGCGTTATTTTCATTCGAGGACGTGCCTTCCTCTTTGCCGCCTGCTGTCACTAACATTTTGCAGGAGTTCGCTGATGTCTTTCCACAAGACGTGCCACCGGGATTACCGCCTATTCGAGGGATTGAGCATCAGATTGACTTAATTCCCGGTGCTTCACTGCCAAACCGTGCGCCATACCATACCAATCCAGAGGAGATGAAGGAGATTATGCGTCAAGTACAAGAGGTTCTCAACAAAGGTTATATACGTGAATCCCTTAGTCCTTGTGCTGTTCCTATTATTCTAGTGCCAAAAAAGGATGGTACATCGCATATGTGTGTTGATTGTAGAGGCATTAATAATATTACTATTCGTTGTCGTCATCCTATTCCTAGGCTAGATGATATGCTTGATGAATTGAGTGGCTCTACAATATTCTCCAAAGTTGATTTGCATAGTGGATACAATCAAATTCGTATGAAATTGGGGGATGAATGGAAAACAGCATTTAAAACTAAGTTTGGATTATATGAGTGGTTAGTCATGCATTTTGGATTAACTAATGCACCTAGTACTTTCATGAGATTAATGAACGAAGTTTTACGTGCTTTCATTGGACGATTTGTGGTAGTTTTCTTTGATGACATATTGATTTATAGCAGATCTTTGGAGGAACATTTGGAACATTTACGTGCTGTTTTTATTGCTCTACATGATGCACGTTTGTTTGGTAACCTTGGGAAGTGCACCTTTTGCACCGACTGAGTGTCTTTTCTTGGCTATGTTGTTACTCCGCAGGGAATTGAAGTTGATAGAGCCAAGATTGAAGCTATTAAGAGTTGGCCGCGGCCCAAAACGGTCACACAAGTGAGGAGTTTTCTTGGCCTTGCTGGATTCTATAGGCGTTTTGTGGGAGATTTCAGCACCATTGCTGCACCTCTCAATGAGCTTACAAAGAAGGATGTGCCTTTTGTTTGGGGTACCGCACAGGAAGAAGCCTTCATGGTGTTGAAAGATAAGTTCACACATGCTCCTTTACTCCAACTTCCAAATTTTAATAAGACATTTGAGCTTGAATGTGATGCTAGTGGAATTGGATTAGGAGGTGTGTTATTACAAGATGGCAAACCTGTTGCATACTTTTCTGAAAAATTGAGTGGGCCTAGTCTGAATTATTCTACTTATGATAAAGAATTATATGCTCTTGTTCGGACTTTAGAAACATGGCAACATTATTTATGGCCCAAAGAATTTGTTATACATTCTGATCATGAATCTTTGAAACATATTAAAAGTCAAGCTAGACTGAATCGTAGACATGCTAAATGGGTTGAATTCATTGAGACTTTCCCTTATGTCATTAAACACAAGAAGGGTAAAGAAAATGTTATTGCTGATGTTGTCTCGTCGCTATACTATGCGTTCACAACTTGACTTCAAAATATTTGGTTTGGAGACCATCAAAGATCAATATGTGCATGATGCTGATTTTAAAGATGTATTGCAGAATTGTAAAGAAGGAAGAATATGGAACAAATTCATCGTTAATGATGGATTTGTGTTCCGTGCTAACAAGCTATGCATTCCAGCTAGCTCCGTTCGTATTTTGTTGTTGCAGGAGGCGCATGGAGGAGGACTAATGGGACACTTTGGCGTGAAGAAGACGGAAGACGTACTTGCTACACATTTCTTTTGGCCAAAGATGAGATAGGATGTTGAGCGCTTTGTTGCTCGCTGCACTACATGTAAAAAAGCTAAGTCACGACTCAATCCTCATGGTTTATATATGCCTTTGCCTGTACCTAGTGTTCCTTGGGAGGATATATCTATGGACTTTGTTTTAGGTTTACCTCGAACAAAGAAGGGGAGGGATAGCATATTTGTTGTCGTGGATAGATTCTCGAAAATGGCACATTTTATACCATGTCATAAAAGTGATGATGATGTTAATGTTGCTGATTTGTTCTTCCGTGAAATTATTCGCTTGCATGGTGTGCCAAATACTATTGTTTCAGATCGTGATACTAAATTTCTCAGCCACTTATGGAGATGTTTATGGGCTAAATTGGGGACTAAACTGCTTTTTAGTACTACTTGTCACCCCCAAACTGATGGACAAACTGAAGTAGTCAATAGAACATTGTCTACTATGCTTAGGGCTGTTTTGAAGAATAATAAGAAAATGTGGGAAGAATGCTTGCCTCATATTGAATTTCTTATAATCGTTCATTGCATTCTACTACTAAGATGTGCCCTTTTGAAATTGTGTATGGTTTCTTACCACGTGCACCTATTGATTTGTTGCCTCTTCCATCTTCGGAGAAGGTTAATTTTGATGCTAAACAACGTGCTGAATTGATTTTAAAAATGCATGAGTTAACTAAGGAAAACATTGAGCGTATGAATGCTAAATATAAACTTGCTGGAGATAAAGGTAGAAAACATGTTGTGTTTGCACCTGGAGATCTTGTTTGGTTACATTTGCGTAAGGATAGATTTCCTGATTTGCGCAAATCAAAGCTAATGCCACGTGCTGATGGTCCTTTTAAGGTGTTAGAGAAAATAAATGATAATGCATACAAAATTGAGCTGCCTGCAGATTTTGGGGTTAGTCCCACTTTTAACATTGCAGATTTGAAGCCTTATTTGGGTGAGGAAGATGAGCTTCCGTCGAGGACGACTTCATTTCAAGAAGGGGAGGATGATGAGGACATCAATACCATTGTTACACCTGCAGCCTGTGCTGCTATACATACTGGACCAATTACTAGAGCTCGCGCACGCCAAGTAAATTACCAGGTACTTTTGTTTCTTGGTAATGATTCTAATGTTCATGAGAATATGATGCTGCCTAAATTGGATACATCTGTTTTGCTTGCAAATGAAGGGCCTAGCTTGGAGAAGGATGAACATTGGAGCAAGAACAAGCATCGAGATGATGGCATGCGCAAGGGGAACAAGAACGGAGTTACAAGTGATGATTTTAGGACGTTGAAGCCACCATAATGAGTGCATGAAACCTTGGACGAAATATACAAGATGCTACTTCATAACTTTCGTCCAGAGGCTATTCTAGGTGCTGCGTCACCTTATTATTGGGCCAGGCCCATGTATTTTTGAAATACTTGAGTATAGGCTGTTTTTAGAGTCTGTATGTGTGGGGAAACAAGAGATAGGGTTGGATTCGGACCCCTTCCCCAAGGGCCACGAAATTCCCCCCTCTTCCTCCATATATACAGCCCTTAGGGCGTCGTTTAGACTTTGGGTTTTGTTTAGATTAAAAGTTCGCCATAGCTGCAACTTCACGTACTTCGTTTGTGTTCAATGACCAGACGAAGGCGTCACAGAACCCCACCTTGATCAATAAAGCTTTCATCTTATATTCGCAATATCCAGATTGCAATCTCAGTTTCCTGCTTGTTCTTTGTTTGCTCGCAGGAAACAGACCCTCGTGGTCAGGTTGATCGTGCTCCGGCGTGGTCAATAACCTCTCGGAGTTGGTTTAACGATTGCTAAGGAGCGACGTCCTCGCACGTTCGTAGTCGGATCGTCAAAGTCGACTTCCACCAAAGCGATATCCATCATCTCATCGAAAGACGGGACACCTTTGCTTCTATCACCAACAAGGATGTCTCACTATCCTGAACCTTATCTGCATTACTTCCTTTACCATTGCTAAGGCACTCTTCCCCAATATTCTGTCAGCATTCTAAAAGAAGAAACAAGCAGACACATAACAGGTTTAGCATGTACTAGTATATGAAACTCATTTCGGCGAACCAGTTCATTAGTAAGGTGGACAAGATTAAACTACCAAGTCTTCTATTGCCAAGTAGTACATTATAAAAGCATCAAACAAACATATATCTATGTCCTATGGTCACTACATTGTCTTGCCAAATCAAAATAGAGACACGGTTAAAATCATATCAGTTCAAGAGAAAGCAGCACTAAAAGAATACAAAGCATGGAATTACACGGCACAACAAGATTTCAGATGGGTGTCGGCGTTCTGGGAACGGGGGTCCCCAGACTTGCTTGCCTGCGGCCTGCGGCGTGGCTCAAGTGGTGGCCCAGTACGACCCATCTTCATCAACTCAAGCTCAAGACCCTCGCGAGGGGCCAGGCCTCGCGGGGCGGACAACGCAAGGCTTCCTCGGGAACGACCTCACCAGGCTGGCTCGCGAGGAGGCGAAGAGATCAAGGCAAGGGTACCTCACAAGGTGCTCGTGACGCAAGGCATGACGATGGAGACCAGGTGGGCGCTAGGCGTGCGCCGGCCTACGCGGTGTCCTTGTTTCCTCTTTGGTGCAAAGGGGGCAAGTGCAATCGTGGAGTACTGAGGCATCAAGCAAAGGTTACCATTTCGGTGCAACGAGACCAAGACCAGTAGAGCAGTAGGACGGAGGTCACCGTGGAGCCCAAGACGGTGTCATCGCCAGTGCCTTTGGCAGCCGAAGACCAACTTTAGTCAGGATAACTTGTACTAGATGTTCCCCCTTGAAAATGGCCGTTGTTGGCGCCCTTCCCTCTCAATATTTGGGAAGAGGACCAGGACCTCTATATATAGAGATAGCCACCACAGTAGGAAAGAGGAGGGGGGAGAAGATCTCACCTAGAGCCAACAGAGACAGCACAATTCCTCTCCAAGCACACCACCACAAGAACACCCCTCCCGAGGCTGTTCTTCCTTTGTACTGTTCATCATCAGCCCCTGAGGCAATCCACCACACCACACACTAGATTAGGGTATTACACCACAACGATGGCCCGAACCAGTATAAACCTTGTGTCTCCTGTGTCGTTCATCGTGTAGCTTAGATTCTCAGCGAGACGTTGGGACGTGGAGTCGCAGGGGGAAGATCTTAGCGCGCACCCCAGAGTTCGAACCTTAAGGGTTTTGCCAGAACCCGATATCCGACAATGGGTACCGCGGGTCTACATGTACAAAAACACTATTGGCTATGTTGTGATGCTAGTAATGTGCATGACATGAGAAGTCAACTATATACACAATTGAAATCAACAAAGTTATTTATAAGAGCAAACCTATTAAAGAAACATGCGTAAACATACCTGTTGTGCCATTGGAGTTTCAATTGTATGTTCAATTTAAAAATAAGTTTGTATCAGTAAATACGGTGATACAAGAGCAAAGAAGTATTCATGATAGCAATGGAATCTTAACTGAGAACAGTTGTTTTGCAGGTTTAAGCACTTGTTCTACATGAACAAAGTACAGTAAGACGCAAGCATATAGTACTTAAAAAAATGAGCTCATAGACCTTACCACTTTCTTGGTTTGGGACCAGTACGGAACAAGGCATTCCCAGTCATCGTTCAGTAAATGTGTCTCAGGAGAACGTAAGGGAATTTGATGAGTTTCTTTCCAGTGAAGTATGTTTTCTTCAGGTAATTCCGATACTGCCACCAAGCATTCTTGAAGATGGCAGAGGTATTAGCACCAGTTACCTCATCCTGAGTTTTCAAATCGGTCCTTCTCTATAGAGAAAAATGGGAAAATTTGCTATATTATAACCATCATGGAGGTAGAATGTAAGGGACAAAGCAAAGTAATTGCCATGAATAACATTACTTACACAAAACTCCTAGACAAACACCTACAACTGACATTTTCCTTCATCTTCAGTATAATATTTTCATGATTGGAAGATATGCACATAGGATTTAACAACATCAAATGCGATAGATGTTAAATTATGAATGGTTGTTTGTGCTTCCTCCACAGGAATAGGTGTACTAACTGGTGGAGTTAGGGTTCGCTGTGGTAGTACTAGCGCTTTGGTCACTGGAGCTGCCTTACTTACTGCTCTTGTTTGGGAGCTCTATGGTGGAAATGGTGTTGTCTCAACAGGAACTGGGTTACTATCTACCGGGGTTGGGGTTAGATTGGGTGAAACTGGTTCACTGTCCATCGCAGTAGGGGTACAATCTGCGAGAGTCTAGGTTATGTGTGGTAGGGCTGGTTCTCATGCATGTACAACCGGGGTGCTATCTCCACCAAGAGGTAGCACTATTTTATTTGAAGACCATGATTTTACTCCGCTAGATACTACCATCACCCGCTCCTATTCAAATGGCTGATAAATAGGAAACATAGTTCAATGTACATGCATGGTATGAGAGACAGATGCAATACATAGTGTGGAAAAAAGAGGGCATGCAATAGTTGACATGTATATTGTTTAACTAAAATGGATAGCGTGACATAATTTCACATATATGATGTCTATATAAACTGGATAGCATAGCATAACATAATTCAAAGATATGATGACTAACTAAACATGATCACATGACATAATTCACATACATGTTATCTAAGTAATCAGGATCGCATGATTTAATTCACATATGTGATTTATATGCTAAGCAGAGGGCATTCGCATATATGATGTCTGAACTAAGAACATGGTGTTGAATATTGTGTATATGATGTCTAAACTATGCAATGCAAGACACCATATGCATGATATAAGAAGTATAACCGTGCCAAGTTAGAGCATACACCTCGGTGGGGGAATAGGACTGGTCATCTGTCTAAATCCATCTCTGAGGAGCTATCGGGACCCAGCAAGAGATCTGCTTCGACAGGTAGCACTGTCTGCTCTGAAGGCCTTGTTTCCACTCCAGATTTTTTCATCACCCACTCAAATGGCTGATTCACACGAAGAGTAGTTTAATGTACAAACATTGTCGACAAATGGAAATGTAATGAAGAAAATGATGGGCAAGATATCATTCAAATATATATGGTTGGCTAAAAGGCATGAGACTGCATAATTCCCATATATAATATAGAAACTAAACAAGTGGCATTACAGAACATGTCTAAACTAAGCGGATGACATGTATGATGTCGAAAGTAAGCACTACAAGGCAACATATGCATGATATGACTAACATCATCATGCCAAGTTAGAGAAAACACCTTGAGGGGTAAATAGGAGTGGTCAGCTGCGTCTGAATCCGCCTCAGAACAGATATCTTCCTCTGGATTACAATCTGGAGACGGCGGTGTCCGGGTCAAAACCGGCGGATCTCGGGTAGGGGCTCCCGAACTGTGCGTCTGAGGTCGGATGGTAACAAGAGGCGGGGGACACAATGTTTACCAAGGTTTCAGCCCTCTCTATGGAGGTAATACCTGATGAGGACATGACTACCTTGGATATGACCAAAAATATTGCATATATGCATATTTGTCAGGTGATTTCTAGTGCAAACTATTCAATAATCTATTTATGTTATCCAGAACAAAAAATACTTCACACACTTTTGTGTTTTGTCTAATTGCAGGTGTATGGGACATTTGTACAATCCACATATGAAGATAAGGAAGAAAGAAATCTTTATTTGCTGTCCAAAAAGTTCTCTCACGTCACTTTTGGCCCAAGAGAAGATAGAGTCCAAGTCTCTCACGTTCTGGATTCAGATTCGGACTGCACAGACACACCTGACTCAAAACGCACACAAGTTTTTCATACGGACTCCGAATTGGGTGATTCTTTTTTTGTTGGAAACTAGATTTCGTGCACTTTCCAACCCAATTGGAATCACCTTCAAATTCGTCCGGAGCGTTGAGTTGTGGACGAAACAATCTGATGCTGCAGCAGAATCCGAGTCAAACTACAAGTCCAAAGGTGTTACATCACCTCCACTTGGGCCCATTGGCCTTGTACGACCTAGATTTAGTTTTAGGCTGCCTTGGGACGTCCTCCCACCTCCTTGGCCGCCACCCATTGCTCCTATATAAGTAGATCCATCTAGTAGCTTTTCCTTGGGATTTGTTTAGTTAAAAGTTAGCCATTGCAACTTCGTGTACTTCGTTTGTGTCCAACGACCAGACCAAGACCGCTTACGGATCCCCACCATTATCAATACTTCATATATATTTGCAATATTCAGATTGCTTTATCATATTCTTGCTCGTTCTTCGATTGCTTGCAGGAATAGACCTTCGTGGTCAGGCTGACCGTGCTTCCAGCATCGTCAGTAACCTCAGGAGATTGGTTTAGCGATTGCTAAGGCGCAACGTCGTGCACGTTTGTAGTCGGATTGTCAAAGTCATCTCCACCAAATCGATAGTTATCATCTCATCGAAAGATCGGGACACCCTCGCCTCTATCAAGTGGTATCAGTTTTCAGGTTGCTCGGTGAGAATTTCCAGTTTTTCCTATATTAGATTTATTTTCTTACCTATTGTCCAAGAAAAAGCCACAAAAAAGAGTTAGATCTATTCATCCTTGGTCCAAGCCAGTCTGAGCCTTTGCAATTTTCTATTCATTGCTTGCATAGTTGAATTATCGGTTGCATCATCGTGTTAGTTGCTGGTCTTAGTGTCTAGTTCCTTTAGAGTTTTGAGTTCTGTTCACATTAGTCACGCCGCCGCTGCATCATTATCCGTTCCGCTGTCCACCATCCCATCTATTAATTTCCACCACGTGCTATGCACTGTTCATTGTCATAATCATAGTTGAGGTCATTCACATCTTCGCCTGATCCAATCTGCATCTTATCTAGTTTGTCTTGGAAAGAGGGAGAAAAAAAAGATATAGAAAAAAAAGAGAAAAAAAAGGAAAGAAAAAGAGAGAGAAGAAAAAAAAAGCGTGAGAAAAAAAAGAGAGAAGAAAAAAATTGGATCTATCTAGAATCAATCTCGTACCTGAATTCGGATTGGAATCTGTTTTGCGCACTGTTCAGTAAAACAGGTGTATCTTCCTCATACGAAGTCCGTTTTGGCTCCGTGAGTACTCAAATTGAAGATAGCGAAGAGACGCATCTAAATAGTTGCAGAAGCTAGTTCAATAGTTGACACCTCAAAATCGGCTTCCAAATAGGTCTTTTTGCCCTCCGAAGTTCGTGAACACAACTTGTTCCAATTTTTCAGGCCAGTTTTAGAATTCTTTGACTCCTCATATCAACTCGGAATTGAGTGATTCTTTTTGCATTGGAAAGCTTGAGTTAGTAGCATTCTTTGAAAGAATTTATCAGAAAATTGTCTCAAACTTTTCAAGAGGAAAGTTGGAGAGAGAGTTGGTGTATATCCTGCTTGGCAGTTGTTTTTCATCATTATCTTCACTCCCGTTGTTATCTTCACTTATATCTTGCTGTCAAGAGCTACTTAGTATCCTTCATTGATGCTAGTTGTGCTACGCCGTGACCTCATTAGTGTTCTAGGCTCGCGTCTCTAGTCCGGTCTAGCCTAGGACCAGCACAGTACCGTCGTTGAGCGTTTATTCAACATTGCATCTTTGAATTGATTATTGCTAATCTTTTGCTACCATATATAGCCAACCCAGCTCCACATATTTCTACACCGTGTATATGTACGCTCCCCTGGCAATCGCTTTACTCAATATTCGGAGTTACTTGACACCGCTGGTTGCCGATCACCGCCTGCTGCATGGTAAGAACTTGTAAGACATTGATATTTGCTTTACTGTGAGCGTTTTACCACCACATCCTAGTAGTTATAGGAACATTATTTTTGGGTTTTGTTTCTTGTTCTACTAATCATGACAGGATCCAGAGTCAATTCATGGGCTTTGTCGATCGCGGGAGACGTGCCACCACCTTCGCAAATACCACAACCGTCACGAGAGGTGCACAAACATCCAAATGCACATGATCAGGTTAATGTATCTATACCACCATTTAATGGCCGTTTTAAACCTGCTTTATATATTGAATGGGAGTTCGACATAAAAAATATATTTGCTTCCCATAATTTCAATGAACATAAAAAGGTTAAGGTTGCGGTTGGTTCTTTCACTGGTTATGCTTTGGTTTGGTGGAGTGAATATTGTCGGTTACACCCTGATTATATACCTACTACTTGGGATGATTTGAAACTTGCCATGCGACATACTTTCGTCCCTGCTTATTATCCTCGTGACATGATTAAGAAGTTGCAACACTTAAAACAAGGTAGTGAAACTGTAACAAAATATTATGATGATTTACAAACTACCTTGTTGCATTCCTCTTTAGAAGAAAGTGAAGATGATTTTATGGATAGATTTTGGGGAGGATTAAACCGTGATATTCAAGAGATACTAATTCATGAAGAGTGTTATCCTATGGACCATTTGTTTCATCTTGCTTGCAAAGCTGAACAGGAAATAAAACGACGTGTTGGCCACGAGGAGAACAAGCGCATGGTGCACATTCCAAGAGTTGATATGATTGTTCCTTCAACTACTAGGCATACTATGACAACCACATCCGTTGTTGTCAGGACTACATCACCTCCACCATGTGACACATCGCCCCCGAGAGTGGCTACATCATCTGAGTTGATCATAAGAGGTAATGACAAATGTACTGATCTTCCATCTCTACATGAGAATGATGAATGCCTTGTCAATTGGAATGCACCATTTGATGAGCTACCCACTACTTTGATCACACCACCTATTTTAGAGGACTACGTTGATGATTTGACTTTGCCATGTGATCAAACAACTGAAATACCAACAATTTTGAGTGCACCCATTGAATTAACTATTGATGCAAAAGAACCAATGTTTAATCATTTTGATATGACCTCTAATCTTGGTGATGATTCTGTGTCCAATGACTTACTGCATGTTTGCTTATTTAAGCATGTTGTAGCATGTAAATTTGATGCAAGTAAGGTTTATTCACCAATGTTGGGATGGTTTAATGATGAACATTGTCAATCTTTTGAAATGAATAAGAGCTTCACTTATATGTGCAAACTGAGTTGCAATATTTTCATGCCTTCTACTTCTTGTGCTAATTTTTTGGCTTTAGATTTTATAAACTATGCAAGTTACTCATCTATTCATGTGTCATATATGCAAAAATCAAGGGAAGTAAAAATGGATGACATATACATATACAACATGTACACCTTGTCTCTTTTGTTAGCCACATTTCATATTAAGCAACTCCGAGGACGGCTTTATTTTCAAGAAGGGGAGGATGATGAGGACATGACTACCTTGGATATGACCAAAAATATTGCATATATGCATATTTGTCAGGTGATTTCTAGTGCAAACTATTCAATAATCTATTTATGTTATCCAGAACAAAAATACTTCACACACTTTTGTGTTTTGTCTAATTGCAGGTGTATGGGACATTTGTACAATCCACATATGATGATAAGGAAGAAAGAGATGTTTATTTGCTGTCCAAAAAGTTCTCTCACGTCACTTTTGGCCCAAGAGAAGATAGAGTCCAAGTCTCTCACGTTCTGGATTCAGATTCGGACTGCACAGACACACCTGACTCAAAACGCACACAAGTTTTTCATACGGACTCCAAATTGGGTGATTCTTTTTTTGTTGGAAATTAGATTTCGTGCACTTTCCAACCCAATTGGAATCACCTTCAAATTCGTCCGGAGCGTTGAGTTGAGGACGAAACAATCTGATGCTGCAGCAGAATCCGAGTCAAACTACAAGTCCAAAGGTGTTACATCACCTCCACTTGGGCCCATTGGCCTTGTACGACCTAGATTTAGTTTTAGGCTGCCTTGGGACGTCCTCCCACCTTCTTGGCCGCCACCCCTTGCTCCTATATAAGTAGATCCATCTAGTAGCTTTTCCTTGGGATTTGTTTAGTTAAAAGTTAGCCATTGCAACTTCGTGTACTTCGTTTGTGTCCAACGACCAGACCAAGACCGCTTCCGGATCCCCACCATTATCAATACCTCATATATATTGGCAATATTCAGATTGCTTTATCATATTCTTGCTCGTTCTTTGATTGCTTGCAGGAATAGACCTTCGTGGTCAGGCTGACCGTGCTTCCGGCAGCGTCAGTAACCTCAGGAGATTGGTTTAGCGATTGCTAAGGCGCAACGTCGTGCACATTTGTAGTCGGATCGTCAAAGTCGTCTCCACCAAATCGATAGTTATCATCTCATCGAAAGATCGGGACACCCCGCCTCTATCACCATGTGACACATCGCCCCCGAGAGTGGCTACATCATCTGAGTTGATCATAAGAGGTAATGACAAAGGTACTGATCTTCCATCTCTACATGAGAATGATGAATGCCTTGTCAATTTGAATGCACCATCTGATGAGCTACCCACTACTTTGATCACACCACCTATTTTAGAGGACTACGTTGATAATTTGACTTTGCCATGTGATCAAACAACTGAAATACCAACAATTTTGAGTGCACCCATTGAATTAACTATTGATGCAAAAGAACCAATGTTTAATCATTTTGATATGACCTCTAATCTTGGTGATGATTCTGTGTTGAATGACTTATTGCATGTTTGCTTATTTAAGCATGTTGTAGCATGTAAATTTGATGTAAGTAAGGTTTATTCACCAATGTTGGGATGGTTTAATGATGAACATTGTCAATCTTTTGAAATGAATAAGAGCTTCACTTATATGTGCAAACTGTGTTGCAATATTTCCATGCCTTCTACTTCTTGTGCTAATTTTTTGGCTTTAGATTTTATGAACTATGCAAGTTACTCATCTATTCATGTGTCATATATGCAAAAATCAAGGGAAGTAAAAATGGATGACATATACATATACAACATGTACACCTTGTCTCTTTTGTTAGCCACATTTCATATTAAGCAACGCCGAGGACGGCTTTATTTTCAAGAAGGGGAGGATGATGAGGACATGACTACCTTGGATATGACCAAAAATATTGCATATATGCATATTTGTCAGGTGATTTCTAGTGCAAACTATTCAATAATCTATTTATGTTATCCAGAACAAAAATACTTCACACACTTTTGTGTTTTGTCTAATTGCAGGTGTATGGGACATTTGTACAATCCATATATGAAGATAAGGAAGAAAGAGATCTTTATTTGCTGTCCAAAAAGTTCTCTCACGTCACTTTTGGCCCAAGAGAAGATAGAGTCCAAGTCTCTCACGTTCTGGATTCAGATTCGGACTGCACTGACACACCTGACTCAAAACGCACACAAGTTTTTCATACGGACTCCGAATTGGGTGATTCTTTTTTCGTTGGAAACTAGATTTCGTGCACTTTCCAACCCAATTGGAATCACCTTCAAATTCGTCCGGAGCGTTGAGTTGTGGACGAAACAATCTGATGCTGCAGCAGAATCCGAGTCAAACTACAAGTCCAAAGGTGTTACATCACCTCCACTTGGGCCCATTGGCCTTGTACGACCTAGATTTAGTTTTAGGCTGCCTTGGGACGTCCTCCCACCTCCTTGGCCGCCACCCCTTGCTCCTATATAAGTAGATCCATCTAGTAGCTTTTCCTTGGGATTTGTTTAGTTAAAAGTTAGCCATTGCAACTTCGTGTACTTCGTTTGTGTCCAACGACCAGACCAAGACCGCTTACGGATTCCCACCATTATCAATACTTCATATATATTTGCAATATTCAGATTGCTTTATCATATTCTTGCTCGTTCTTCGATTGCTTGCAGGAATAGACCTTCGTGGTCAGGCTGACCGTGCTTCCAGCATCGTCAGTAACCTCAGGAGATTGGTTTAGCGATTGCTAAGGCGCAACGTCGTGTACGTTTGTAGTCGGATTGTCAAAGTCATCTCCACCAAATCGATAGTTATCATCTCATCGAAAGATCGGGACACCCTCGCCTCTATCAATACCCTACTTCCTGCTTGATTGATCTTGATGAATATGAGTATTACAAGAGTTGATCTACCACGAGATCGTAATGGCTAAAACCCTAGAAGTCTAGCCTATATGATTATGATTGCCTCAACGGACTAAACCCTCTGGTTTATATAGACACCAGAGGGGACTAGGGTTGTACAAACTCAGTTACAGAGAAAGGAATCTATATATCCGAATCGCCAAGCTTGCTTTCCACGCCAAGGAGAGTCCCATCTGGACATGGGAGGAAGTCTTCTATCTTGTATCTTCATAGCCCAACAGTCCGGCCCATGTTAATAGTCCGGCCGTCCGAGGACCCCTTAATCCAGGACTCCCTCAGTAGCCCCTGAACCAGGCTTCAATGACGAGCTATCTTGCGCGCAGATTGTCCTCGGCATTGCAAGGCGGGTTCCTTCTCCGAATACTCCAAAATAGTCTTCGAACACAAAAAAGTGTCTGGCTTTGCAAAATAAATCCCACACACAACCATAGAGAGTATAATATTTCACGAGTCCAATTTGCTGACAACTTTTTGTAGCGTGACATCACGTCACCACCCGATCATTATTCAAACCATTTTTTAGCCTGCCGCTTCATATTTCGAGATGCGGTTTCATTGGCACATCTTGTCAAAGGAGAGATCGTGTCCCCTTATTACAGGATTCTCATCAATACGGGCATGGGTAACCCAACCGTGCCACCTGCACGGCCCTTGTGGAATAGGCGTGTTTTAAGGCGAGTAGGGAGGCGCATGATATTCACTGCCTTTATAAAGGGATAAGGATCCACCCTTTTTCATCCATGCCTTCTCTCTCTTTCTGCCCATCCCATTCTCGAGCTCCAGCGCCCAAGTCCTCATCTTCTCCGCCCCTAAAAAGCACTCCAGCCATGTCCGGATCCGGAGCGCAGCGCAAGTGGATGGACTGCTCCATCAAGGAGAAGGACATTACGAAGCTCCGGGAGGCCTGGTACTTGGCCAAGGAAATCACCCATCGGCTTCCGGCCGAGGGAAAGTGTCAGGACCCTGACTCGATGTCACATCGATCTAGCTTGTAACACCTCATATCACTTTGCGGCCTCACGCACGGTATCCCCACGGGTGTTGCCTTACCTTTTCCCGGGACCGTTTGCGCCTTTTGGCTCACGTATATGATAGTGTCGCTAGCATCCATATGATAAGGAGCCCGGGCTGACATGACTAGTTGTAAACCCAAAGTGGCACAGACTTACAGGGACATGCATCCATGACCCAGCTTCGAACGTGTCGGTCATCAGCAAGTGGGTCCGGGCTGTAGCACTGGGCTAGCAGGACTCCGGTAAACCGGGCTGTAGCGGGCTAACAGGACTCCGGTACTCAATGCGTGACATTTCCCCGAAGGGACAGACACAGGAACGAAGAAGGACACATGCCGGCCAGCCTAAGTGTTCCAGAGCAGTAGCAAGCTACCATGGCTCAGCGGTAACCCTAGGAGACATTTCCCGATAAGAGAGGCTACTAAAGATAAACAACTAGATAGTCAGATCCCACACATACCAAGCATTTCAATAACATACACACAATATGCTCGATATGTGCAAATACAACATGGCATCACAACATGACTCTACGACACAAGTACTTTATTTAAGGCTCAGAGAGCCATACATAACATACACATAGGTACGGGTCACACGACCCAGCATTCAAGTCATACAGTCATACAAACCAGCAGCGGAAGTAACTTGTCTGAGTACAGACAACTAGTAAAATAAAAGAGGCTTGGAAAGCCTAGCTATACTACGTGGTCCTTCATAAACTCAGGATCACCACCTGGGCCTTAGCCTACTCATTGATGTCAACGTCTACGAAGAACCCATCGGAAGGGGTTGCAGCGTCTTCTGTAAAAATGTAAATTATAGCAACATGAGTACAAAGGTACTCAGCAAGACTTACATCAGATCCTACATACATGCACATTATCAAGAAGGGTTGGTGGAGTTGTTGCAGCAAGCCAGCTTTGACTCTTGGCTAGGCTATCCTACGAGACTCCAACTTGAAATGGTTTTGCGTGCACGAGTCCACTACTCACCACTTCAATACACTACCGAGGATCCACCTCCGTCTTCCTACGGAAGGGCCATCCTCGGCACTCACACTTATCTTGAGGCTTTTAGTAGTTTCCATTTACTTGTCTATGAACTGTATAGGCAACCAAGTAGTCCTTCACCGCGGACGCGGCTATTCGAATAGATCATGTTAACCCTGCAGGGGTGTACTTCTTCATACATGTTTCCACCACTTAGCGTCTGCACACGACATGTGCTCGGCAGAGTTCAAGCGAAAGCCGACGTGGGTGTAGACCACGACCTACCTAAACACCTAAGTCTCTAGTCCAGGTTTATCGCCTATTCGGGTTCCATCCATGAGGAGATCCGGCCGGAGTTTCGCTCACAGCCCCAAACGATGTGAACAGGGTTCCTTGACACCAAACGGGTGCCCGGTTTACCCGGCCACGTACCTACCGCATCACAGCCCACCCCTACGGTCAGCGCTGTCCACAGCCTCCAGTAGGCTACAAACACCAGAAACTACTTGCAACTCCTGGACAGAGGACTAGGGTGAATAAGAAGTCGAGCGGGGTCATATTTCAGGGCCCAATGCATGGTAGTAGCTGTATCTTAAATCACACATACAGATGTCAGTGCTTAAGGTCGGCTTCAATGAAACAACCCACCATGTACTCCTACATGGCCTTTCATCGATACCTTTACCAAATCGGGTTCACCACACCACTCTCATTACCGACATAAACATTTCACTCTAGTCCATCACCCAGATGAACCAGACCTGACACGACTCTAAGCATAGCAGGCATAGCAAGGTAGGAACAACACATACATATGGCTCAATCAACTCCTACACATGCTAGTGGGTTTCATCTAGTTACTGTGGCAATGACAGGTCATGTAGAGGAAGTGGGTTCAACTACCGTAGCACACAGCAGTTTGAAACGCGTTGTCTTAATGCAGTAAAAGAGAGCAGGAGCGAGAACATGGGATTGTATCGATATGATCAAATGGTTGGTTGCTTGCCTGATGGTTCGATGCACTGATACGGTTCTTCGTTAGGGTAATCACGGTACTCCTCGGAGGCAGAACCTGCCGCAAAGAACACCGATACACAACTATCACCAAACAATGTGCAACAATATGATGCATGCATGAAACATGGCAATATGAGTGTGTTGGGCTAATGCAACTAAGACCAGAAGGGTTTGAACCAATTTGAATCAAAGATTCAAATTTCAAACTCATACATGGCCCTTTAAAGTGTTTTTCCTTGTTCTGCACTAAACATCAAGTTAACTTGTTTAATCATGCATGAAAATAGTACAGATGGATAGATTGGATTTTTCTGATCATTTTTCATATATAATTTGTCTGATTTGGAGTTACAGAATAAAAGTTATGAATTTTTGAAGTTTAAACTATATTCTGGAATTTCCTATATTAGATTAAATCCAGAAAATCAATTACTGCGTCAGCCTGACGTCAGTGTGACATCAGCAGGTCAACGGGACACGTCCGGGTCAAACCTGACAGTGGGTCCCGCGTGTCAGTGTGATTAATTAAACTAAAATTAATTTAAACTAATCCTAATTAGTTAACAGGGCTGGGCCCCACCTGTCATTGACTCAGGAGAGTCAACCAGGGCCCACCCGTGGTCAAACCCGGGTCAGCTGCACCGGCGTTTAGCCGCCGGCGAGCCCGACGCGGCGGCGGAAGTGATTTTTGCCGTTCCGGCAACCAAACGAGCCGCGGAGGCCACCGGAGAGGAGCTGAGGTCGAGCCGCAGCTCTTGGTGGAGTCCGTTGGGGTCGGGGTGGCCGGAGTTGGCGCCGGCGACGACTTTGGCGGCCACCGGAGTTCGGCCGAAGTCGAACTTGTCGCTAGGGGGGTCGGTGAGGTGCGGGGAGTAGCTAGTTAGGTGCTACGTGACGCGGTGAGCATGATGGACACCATGGAGTGGTCGGAGGGTGACCGGGAGCACGTCGGCGACGAGCTCCACGGTGGTGGGTGCGGTTGAGCTCCGGGAGGTCGCTACACGGCTCGGGAACGAGAGAGGGAGGGTAGGAGGGGTAGCTAGGCTCACAGCGCACCCGTAGAGGCCACCGGCGGGGTCGGGGATGAGCTGAGGCGGCGACGGTGTTGAAGGGGATCTCCGGCGATGGGGTTCGGGCGAGGTCGTTGCGGTGGACTCGGGCGTTGCGAGCGCTCGGGGCTCGGCTTGCTCGATGAAATGGACAGCGGCGGAGCTCCTAGACACGACGAGAGGACGCACGGGCGGCGGGGAGCGCGGCTACGACGTAGGCACGGCGGCGGTAGCATCGGCCATGGCTGGGGGGCGCGAGGGGAAGGGGCTGGAGAGGAGAGCGGGTGTCTGGGGGGTTCGGGGAAGAGAGGGGGAGCGATCCACGACGTCACCGGGCGAGGGGAGCGGCGAGGCCGCGAGCAGGTGCGTGGCGCGCGCTGCGGTCGCCGTCGGGCACCTGCCTGCCTGCCTGGCCGGCAAGCAGCTCGCTGGAGCGGCGCTGGGCTGGGCCGGCAGGTGGGCCGGGTGCTGGGCGCCAGGTAAGTTTTTCTATTTTTTCCTGTTTTCTGATTTTTTAAGACTTCTGCAACTTTATTGATTTATTAAAAATGCTTAGGCAACTCCTAAAATCACCAAACTACTCCTGGTCCATAGTTGAATTATTTCCAACATGAAACATTTTAGTTTGGAGATATTTGGGCATCTGAATATTTTATATAATTTTAAATGCCCAAATTCAAATATCTATGATTTAATTCAAAGACCCTAGGATGACCTAGGAAAATGTGCATCACTTTTGTCAGGGGTTCTGAACCAGGACAAAAATGATGGGCATTTTAGAAGGGCATTTCAGGTTCATTGAAAAAGTTTTTAGTAAACCCTAGTTGGTTTCAGAGGTGGCTGGGGGTTCTGTCATCCCCATTTCAGGTTTCTGATGAAAGAATAAACATGATGCAACACTCTAATGCATGAACTAGCTAGGGTGTGACAACTCACCCCCACTCAAAAGAATCTCGTCCTGAGATTTGGGTTCCTCTGGAAAAAGGGCGGGATACTCGAGTCGAAGACGATCCTCCCTTTCCCAAGTTGCTTCATCCTCAGAATGGTGCGACCATTGAACTTTGAGAAACTTGATATTATGACGTCGAGTGGTACGCCCGGCCTGATCGAGGATACGAATGGGGTACTCTCGATACGTGAGATTATCTTGGAGATCAAGCGTTTCGTGGTCCACTCCACGGATAGGATCCGAGAAGCAACCCCTGAGTTGAGAAACGTGGAAAACATCGTGGACTCTGGAGAGATGTGGAGGTAGTTCCAACTGGTAGGCAACTTCTCCTCGTTTAGCGAGAATACGGAAAGGTCCAATGTAACGAGGAGCCAATTTGCCTTTGATACCGAAACGATGGGTTCCCTTCAGAGGAGTAACCCGAAGGTAAGCTTTCTCGTCAACCTCGAAAGTCATGGCCTTATGTTTTCGGTCATACTGACTCTTTTGACGAGATTGGGCTGTTTTCAACTTTTCACGAACGATGCGAACTTGCTCTTCTGCTTCCTGAATCATATCCGGGCCAAAGAATTGTCTTTCCCCGGTTTCTGACCAGTTAAGGGGTGTTCAACACCGTCGTCCATAGAGAACTTCAAAAGGGGCTTTACCCAAGCTAGATTGATAGCTGTTGTTGTAAGCGAATTCGGCAAATGGGAGGCATTTCTCCCACTCCATTCCGAATGAGATAACAGAGGCTCGAAGCATGTCTTCTAGGATCTGGTTGACGCGTTCCACTTGACCACTTGATTGAGGGTGGAAGGCGGTGCTAAAAGAGAGACGGGTTCCCATAGCATTTTGGAAACTTTCCAAAAATCGAGAGGTGAAAAGACTTCCTCGATCCGAGTTAATTTCCAAAGGAACACCATGGAGAGACACGATTCGGGAGATGTATAAGTCTGCCAACTGGCTAGCGGTTATACTCTCACGAACAGGTAAGAAATGGGCCACTTTGGAAAGACGATCGACAACGACGAAGATAGCATTATTCCCTCTCTTGGTTCTGGGAAAACCGGTAATGAAATCCATACCAATTTTATCCCATTTCCATTCAGGAATAGCTAAGGGTTGAAGGGTGCCAGCAGGCCATTGATGCTCTGCTTTTACACGACGGCAGACGTCGCAATTAGCAATGTACTGAGCAATTTCTCTCTTCATCCTAGTCCACCAAAACCTCTGGCGTAGGTCCTGATACATCTTGGTACTACCGGGATGAATGGTGAGAGGAGATTCATGAGCCTCCTTAAGGATCAACTGCCGTAGATGCTGGTTCTTGGGAAGCACTAAACGGTTCTCAAAGTACACAACACCATGATCATTTGTGGAAAAACAACTAGCACCTCCGCTAGCAATGTTCTCCTTGATTTTAGATATGCCCTTATCTCGCTTTTGGGCAGCGATGATTTGATCCGTAAGAGTAGGTTTCGCCACCAAGGTGGAAAGAAATCCTTGAGGAACAATGTGAAGGTTAAGCTTCCGAAATTCCTCATGGAGAAGCGGTTGACTTTGTTGTAACATCAGGTTGTTACAATAAGATTTACGACTTAGCGCATCAGCCATGACGTTGGCTTTCCCTGGGGTGTAAGTTATTCCTAAGTCGAAATCTGTGATCAACTCAACCCAACGTCTTTGCCTGAGATTCAAATCCGGTTGGGTGAAGATATACTTCAGACTTTGGTGATCAGTGAATATTTCGTATCGATTACCGAGAAGGTAATGTCACCAGGTTTTAAGTGCATAGACTACAGCTGCAAGCTCTAGATCATGAGTAGGATAATTCTCCTCATGTGGGTGCAATTGCCGTGAAGCGTAAGCAATTACGTGTCGATCTTGCATGAGAATGCAACCTAGTCCTTGTCGCGAGGCGTCGCAGTAGATAACAAAGTCCTTAGAGAAACCTGGCGGTACCAGTACGGGAGCAGAAGTCAGGCGTCTTTTCAGTTCCTGAAAGCTGTGCTCACATTGTGGAGTCCATTCGAACTTTTTATCTTTCTTGAGGAGTTGGTTAGAGGTTTAGCAACTTTGGAGAAGTTCTCGACAAAGCGACGACAATAGCTCGCTAAGCCCAGAAAACTCCGAACTTGCTTGACTGATTCAGGTGGAGTCCAATTAAGGACGGCTTGAACACGCTCAGGGTTAACAGCAATACCTTTACCAGATATTACATGACCCAGATAGGTCACTTCTGACAACCAGAATTCACATTTAGAAAATTTGGCATAAAGGCGATGCTCTCGAAGTTTCTTCAACACTAGCCTTAGATGTTCGGCATGTTCTTCCTCGCTCTTGGAGTAGATGAGTATATCATCGAGGTAAACCACGACGAATTTATCCAAATACTCCATGAAGATTGAGTTCATTAACCGAGAAAAGGTGGCTGGAGCGTTAGTTAAACCGAAGGACATGACGGTGTACTCGTATTGGCCATAACGAGTAACAAAGGCCGTTTTAGGAATGTCCCCGTTCCTGATTTTGATTTGATGGTAGCCCAACCTCAAATCCATTTTGGAGAAGACTGAGGATCCAACGAGCTGATCATACAGGTCGTTGATCCTGGGGAGCGGATATTTGTTCTTGATTGTGACCAAATTGACAGGTCGATAATCTACAACCATCCGGTCCGTACCATCCTTCTTCTTGACGAAGAGGACGGGGCAAGCCCACGGAGATGAACTAGGTCGGATGAAACCCTTTTTCAAGGACTCATCGAGTTGTTTCTTAAGCTCGGCTAGTTCTAGTGGTGCCATCTTATAAGGTCTTCTAGCAATCGGAACTGTTCCTGGTATGAGGTCTATTACGAACTCAACATCCCTGTCAGGTGGAACACCTGGCAATTCCTCTGGGAAGACATCCGGGAAGTCACGGACTACCGGAACGTCCTCTAGGTCTGGCAAAGGGCTGGCGTTAAGAGAATATAATTGTCACTTGGCTAATCGGGTCAAGACATTGACTATCTTCCCCGAAGGACGGGTGAGTTGAACAGTCCTAGAGAAGCAATCAATTTTGGCATGATGAGATGACATCCAGTCCATACCCAAGATGATATTAATATCTGAAGATTTGAGAGCTATCAAAGATGCAAGGAAAACAAGTCTGTCGACTTGGATTTTATTTCCATAACTTACCCTGGAGGTTTGCCATCTAGAACCGGGAGTAGAAATTTCCATAGTGGATGGCATGTCACAGAATGCGGTGTTATGCAAACGAGCATAGTTCTCGGATATAAATGAATGAGATGCTCCTGTATCGAAAAGAACAGATGCTGGGTGGCAATTAACAAGGAGCGTACCGAGAACGATGTTGGGATCCTCTTGAGCTTCTTCGGCAGAGATACAGTTGACATGGCCACGTGTAGCGGTGGCCGGCTTGGCGTGGAACACTTTACCTGTTGGCTTGCCACGGCCAACAGCTTTAGCAGATTGGTTGGGGTTGGTTTGGGGACACTCATGCATATAGTGGCCAGATTCCCCACACTTGAAGCAAGTCACGGAGCTGGTACGTGGAGAAGCACTATTGGTTGGACCACCATAGGGCTTGGCTGGTGCAGACTGTTGAACGGGGCGAGGCGCCTGGAAGGATGGCCTCGGTGTGAACCTGGGTGGCAGGGCGGTGTTAGGCACCCACACGCGGCGCTTCTAAGGACCAGCACCGGATGAGGAACCCATGTCACGGCCATGCTTGCGTGTTGCGTCATAATCGGTCTGACCAGTTTCAGCACTGATGGCCTTGTTGACAAGCTTCTGAAAAGATGTGCACTCATGCAGACGGAGGTCGCGGCGAAGCTCAGGACTAAGTCCCTTACGGAACCTTGCTTGCTTCTTAGCATCAGTAGAAACTTCCTCAGTTGCATATCGTGCGAGGTTAACAAACTCCCCGCTGTAGGCATCCACAGAGAGTCGGCCTTGGGTGAAACTGCAAAATTCCTCACGTTTACGGTCCATGAGACCCTCCGGAATGTGATGTTCACGGAAAGCCTCACTGAATTCAGCCCAAGTAGTGACATGGCCCGCTGGGCGCATAGCTCCATAATTCTCCCACCATAAACTGGCGGGGCCTTCAAGATGATATGCAGCAAAGGTGACCTTGTCAGCCTCAGCTACTAGCGCGGAACGCAGTTTGTGAGAGATACTGCGAAGCCAGTCATCAGCGTCGAGAGGCTCGACGGAGTGGTGGAACGTGGGTGGATGTAACTTGATGAAATCACTGAGTGACACCACATTAGTCCTCTGATGGTGTGCTGTGTTCTGTTCAATACGCTCCAACAAACGGTTGGTCTCCCGCTTGTTTCTTTCGGCTTCCATCATAACCTCGGCTAGGGAAGGAGGATGAGGCAGATTTGCATTCCTGACTTCACTGCCTTCGGCCTGCTCTTGAGGAGAAGGGTTATTGCGCGTGTTGACCATCCTAGGTAAACAAGACAATGATTTAGTCAGAATGATAAGATTCCGACATAGAATACAGAATGTAAGGAGTAACTCGGAATGCAAGATGATCATCCGTATGACATGGTAGATACAGAAACTGCTTCTTTATTCCATCGTCATACACACCATACAAGGTTTAGTACAAGACCAAACAAGGTACTATTATGGTGAAAAGAGGATTACATCTCATCGGAGGCATCCCAAGCTCCTATACATTATTTTTCTACACCTCCGGAAGGCGGTACAAACTAGGTCATATCCCACGAGTCACGCAGGACGATAGACGACACAGCTAGTACGAACTAGTGATACTACCACTAACTCAGACCGATCCGTAGTAGTCCTCGTAGAAGTCACCTCCATAGCCTGGAAGCTCGACATGATCATCCGGGAACAGACGATCTCGCGGAGCTTGTGGACCATAGGGGCTAGGATGAGGTCTTGGACCAACAGACGGTGGCCTGCGGGGACCGCGAGGTGGGGTGATGCCTCCTACATCACGCCAACCCATCATGTCTGGCAGAGCAGATCTCACAGGATAGAGATCACGCATATCCGAATATCCAGCTTGCACCGCCGGTGCAAACCGAGTCAACGTGGCCCAATGGTCAGCACGGGTATTGAAAAGCTCTAGCCTCAAGGCCCGGTTTTCACGGTCCTTATCCTCGAGCATCTCAGCAGTGGTGCGAGTCCGTGAATCCTCCTGAGTGGGGTCAGCATAGATAGCCTGGAGATACCCTTGTGCTCCCGGAAGTGATCCTGGCATATACCGGAAATCAGAGTCCCGAAATAGGCCAGACCTGACTCGCATGATGGTCATCATAGAGTAGGCGGCGTCCTGCACAACCATCTCAATAGTAACCCCGAGTCCATAGGAGCAGTGAAGGGGCTCGGTGGATCCAGGATAAGATGGAAATATCCTGACAGTGCAGAGATACTGGCTTTGATTAAAGTCTCGGAATTGCTCTTCGACCGTGTACTCAGGATACCAACGGTATCTAGCCTCAGTCATTACCCTGACCAACATGGCGGTATGGCCGGGTACATCTAGGCATCGAGTCAGGCGAACCACTTGATTAAGGTCGCGAGTGGCCATCTGAAAGCACAACCATAATGCAAAGGCATTAGAATTTCTAGCAAAATTTCGGCAGCATAACAGCTGTAAATGCTCAAGAAGGATTTTGAGACATTTGACAAAGGATTTCATACACACTCAACAACATCATATCAAATTTCTGAGTCCATCCTAGCAACATGATGTGGTAGTAGAAATATACTAGGCTTGTATCCATCAAACCTATAAGGTACTACTGATTAGTAACACGTGATCCTGATAGAGAGAAAAGATCCTAATTCCTTAACCCCCGGTGGAAGAATAGACTGACTCAGATCAGAATGTCATAAGATAAAGGAGTAAAAAGAGCCTTACGTTCCAACCCACAAACAATTCCCCTACATATAACTAAAGAATTTCTAGACTCAACATCGACCAGTTTGGCTTGGAGAACCTACAGGCAGTCCGGCTCTAATACCAACGCTGTCAGGACCCCGACTCGATGTCACATCGATCTAGCTTGTAACACCTCATATCACTTTGCGGCCTCACGCACGGTATCCCCACGGGTGTTGCCTTACCTTTTCCCGGGACCGTTTGCGCCTTTTGGCTCACGTATATGATAGTGTCGCTAGCATCCATATGATAAGGAGCCCGGGCTGACATGACTAGTTGTAAACCCAAAGTGGCACAGACTTACAGGGACAGGCATCCATGACCCAGCTTCGAACGTGTCGGTCATCAGCAAGTGGGTCCGGGCTGTAGCACTGGGCTAGCAGGACTCCGGTAAACCGGGCTGTAGCGGGCTAACAGGACTCCGGTACTCAATGCGTGACATTTCCCCGAAGGGACAGACACAGGAACGAAGAAGGACACATGCCGGCCAGCCTAAGTGTTCCAGAGCAGTAGCAAGCTACCATGGCTCAGCGGTAACCCTAGGAGACATTTCCCGGTAAGAGAGGCTACTAAAGATAAACAACTAGATAGTCAGATCCCACACATACCAAGAATTTCAATAACATACACACAATATGCTCGATATGTGCAAATACAACATGGCATCACAACATGACTCTACGACACAAGTACTTTATTTAAGGCTCAGAGAGCCATTCATAACATACACATAGGTATGGGTCACACGACCCAGCATTCAAGTCATACAGTCATACAAACCAGCAGCGGAAGTAACTTGTCTGAGTACAGACAACTAGTAAAATAAAAGAGGCTTGGAAAGCCTAGCTATACTACGTGGTCCTTCACAAGCTCAGGATCACCACCTGGGCCTTAGCCTACTCATTGATGTCAACGTCTACGAAGAACCCATCGGAAGGGGTTGCAGCGTCTTCTGTAAAAATGTAAATTATAGCAACATGAGTACAAAGGTACTCAGCAAGACTTACATCAGATCCTACATACATGCACATTATCAAGAAGGGTTGGTGGAGTTGTTGCAGCAAGCCAGCTTTGACTCTTGGCTAGGCTATCCTACGAGACTCCAACTTGAAATGGTTTTGCGTACACGAGTCCACTACTCACCACTTCAATACACTACCGAGGATCCACCTCCGTCTTCCTACGGAAGGGCCATCCTCGGCACTCACACTTATCTTGAGGCTTTTAGTAGTTTCCATTTACTTGTCTATGAACTGTATAGGCAACCAAGTAGTCCTTCACCGCGGACGCGGCTATTCGAATAGATCATGTTAACCCTGCAGGGGTGTACTTCTTCATACATGTTTCCACCACTTAGCGTCTGCACACGACATGTGCTCGGCAGAGTTCAAGCGAAAGCCGACGTGGGTGTAGACCACGACCTACCTAAACACCTAAGTCTCTAGTCCAGGTTTATCGCCTATTCGGGTTCCATCCATGAGGAGATCCGGCCGGAGTTTCGCTCACAGCCCCAAACGATGTGAACAGGGTTCCCTGACACCAAACGGGTGCCCGGTTTACCCGGCCACGTACCTACCGCATCACAGCCCACCCCTACGGTCAGCGCTGTCCACGGCCTCCAGTAGGCTACAAACACCAGAAACTACTTGCAACTCCTGGACAGAGGACTAGGGTGAATAAGAAGTCGAGCGGGGTCATATTTCAGGGCCCAATGCATGGTAGTAGCTGTATCTTAAATCACACATACAGATCTCAGTGCTTAAGGTCGGCTTCAATGAAACAACCCACCATGTACTCCTACATGGCCTTTCATCGATACCTTTACCAAATCGTGTTCACCACACCACTCTCATTACCGACATAAACATTTCACTCTAGTCCATCACCCAGATGAACCAGACCTGATACGACTCTAAGCATAGCAGGCATAGCAAGGTAGGAACAACACATACATATGGCTCAATCAACTCCTACACATGCTAGTGGGTTTCATCTAGTTACTGTGGCAATGACAGGTCATGCAGAGGAAGTGGGTTCAACTACCGTAGCACACAGCAGTTTGAAACGCGTTGTCTTAATGCAGTAAAAGAGAGCAGGAGCGAGAACATGGGATTGTATCGATATGATCAAATGGTTGGTTGCTTGCCTGATGGTTCGATGCGCTGATACGGTTCTTCGTTAGGGTAATCACGGTACTCCTCGGAGGCAGAACCTGCCGCAAAGAACACCGATACACAACTATCACCAAACAATGTGCAACAATATGATGCATGCATGAAACATGGCAATATGAGTGTGTTGGGCTAATGCAACTAAGACCAGAAGGGTTTGAACCAATTTGAATCAAAGATTCAAATTTCAAACTCATACATGGCCCTTTAAAGTGTTTTTCCTTGTTCTGCACTAAACATCAAGTTAACTTGTTTAATCATGCATGAAAATAGTATAGATGGATAGATTGGATTTTTCTGATCATTTTTCATATATAATTTGTCTGATTTGGAGTTACAGAATAAAACTTATGAATTTTTGAAGTTTAAACTATATTCTGGAATTTCCTATATTAGATTAAATCCAGAAAATCAATTACCGCGTCAGCCTGACATCAGTGTGACATCAGCAGGTCAACGGGACACGTCCGGGTCAAACCTGACAGTGGGTCCCGCGTGTCAGTGTGATTAATTAAACAAAAATTAATTTAGACTAATCCTAATTAGTTAACAAGGCTGGGCCCCACCTGTCATTGACTCAGGAGAGTCAACCAGGGCCCACCCGTGGTCAATCCCGGGTCGGCTGCACCGGCGTTTAGCCGCCGGCGAGCCCGACGCGGCGGCGGAAGTGATTTTTGCCGTTCCGGCAACCAAACGAGCCGCGGAGGCCACCGGAGAGGAGCTGAGGTCGAGCCGCAGCTCTTGGTGGAGTCCGTTGGGGTCGGGGTGGCCGGAGTTGGCGCCGGCGACGACTTTGGCGGCCACCGGAGTTCGGCCGAAGTCGAACTTGTCGCTAGGGGGGTCGGTGAGGTGCGGGGAGTGGCTAGTTAAGTGCTACGTGACGCGGTGAGCATGATGGACACCGTGGAGTGGTCGGAGGGTGACCGGGAGCACGTCGGCGACGAGCTCCACGGCGGTGGGTGCGGTTGAGCTCCGGGAGGTCGCTACACAGCTCGGGAACGAGAGAGGGCGGGTAGGAGGGGTAGCTAGGCTCACAGCACACCCGTAGAGGCCACCGGCGGGGTCGGGGACGAGCTGAGGCAGCGACGGTGTTGAAGGGGATCTCCGGTGACGGCGGTTCGGGCGAGGTCATTGCGGTGGACTCGGGCGTTGCGAGCGCTCGGGGCTCGGCTTGCTCGATGAAATGGACAGCGGCGGAGCTCCTGGACACGACGAGAGGACGCACGGGCAGCGGGGAGCGCGGCTACGACGTAGGCACGGCGGCGGTAGCGTC
>NC_041389.1:212945952-212946539 GCF_002162155.2 Triticum dicoccoides | reverse complement strand
GAGCCGCAGCTCTTGGTGGAGTCCGTTGGGGTCGGGGTGGCCGGAGTTGGCGCCGGCGACGACTTTGGCGGCCACCGGAGTTCGGCCGAAGTCGAACTTGTCGCTAGGGGGGTCGGTGAGGTGCGGGGAGTAGCTAGTTAGGTGCTACGTGACGCGGTGAGCATGATGGACACCGTGGAGTGGTCGGAGGGTGACCGGGAGCACGTCGGCGACGAGCTCCACGGTGGTGGGTGCGGTTGAGCTCCGGGAGGTCGCTACACGGCTCGGGAACGAGAGAGGGAGGGTAGGAGGGGTAGCTAGGCTCACAGCGCACCCGTAGAGGCCACCGGCGGGGTCGGGGACGAGCTGAGGTGGCGACGGTGTTGAAGGGGATCTCCGGCGACGGCGGTTCGGGCGAGGTCGTTGCGGTGGACTCGGGCGTTGCGAGCGCTCGGGGCTCGGCTTGCTCGATGAAATGGACAGCGGCGGAGCTCCTGGACACGACGAGAGGACGCACGGGCAGCGGGGAGCGCGGCTACGACGTAGGCACGGCGGCGGTAGCGTCGGCCATGGCTGGGGGGTGCGAGGGGAAGGGGCTGGAGAGGAGA
>NC_041389.1:212913978-212945576 GCF_002162155.2 Triticum dicoccoides | reverse complement strand
TCGGCTTGCTCGATGAAATGGACAGCGGCGGAGCTCCTGGACACGACGAGAGGACGCACGGGCAGCGGGGAGCGCGGCTACGACGTAGGCACGGCGGCGGTAGCGTCGGCCATGGCTGGGGGGCGCGAGGGGAAGGGGCTGGAGAAGAGAGGGGTGTCTGGGGGGTTCGGGGAAGAGAGGGGGAGCGATCCACGACGTCACCGGGCGAGGGGAGCGGCGAGGCGGCGAGCAGGTGCGTGGCGCGCGCTGCGGTCGCCGTCGGGCACCTGCCTGCCTGCCTGGCCGGCAAGAAGCTCGCTGGAGCGGCGCTGGGCTGGGCCGGCAGGTGGGCCGGGTGCTGGGTGCCAGGTAAGTTTTTCTATTTTTTCCTGTTTTCTGATTTTTTTAATACTTCTGCAACTTTATTGATTTATTAAAAATGCTTAGGCAACTCCTAAAATCACCAAACTACTCCTGGTCCATAGTTGGATTATTTCCAACATGAAACATTTTAGTTTGGAGATATTTGGGCATCTGAATATTTTATATAATTTTAAATGCCCAAATTCAAATATCTATGATTTAATTCAAACACCCTAGGATCACCTAGGAAAATGTGCATCACTTTTGTCAGGGGTTCTGAACCAGGACAAAAATGATGGGCATTTTAGAAGGGCATTTCAGGTTCATTGAAAAAGTTTTTAGTAAACCCTAGTTGGTTTCAAAGGTGGCTGGGGGTTTTGTCATCCCCATTTCAGGTTTCTGATGAAAGAATAAACATGATGCAACACTCTAATGCATGAACTAGCTAGGGTGTGACAGAAAGATTATACCCACCCGTGAGCCCCATGAGAGTGTGGTGTTCATCTCCCACTTCGTCTGTGGGCTGGGATTCCCTCTCTACCCGTTCATCCGTAAACTCATGTTCTACTACGGGCTGGACGAAGAAGGCGGAGCAGATTTATTGTCTGGCTCCACTGCCCGAAGACCCAGGAATCCCGCTTCTCACGAAGATGCTGGTTCCAGAGCCCAATCAAGCGCCGGAGAAGAAGGCCAAGAAGAAGGCCAAGGGGACCAGGGGTGGTCTCCGTCGCAACGGCGCTTCGGACGTGGCTTCTGAAGACGCCGAGACTCACTCCTCCGCCTCCGAGGACGAAGAGGAAGAGGAGGAAGAAGAATAAATCCATTCCCCCTGAGGGGGAGAAAGAAGAGGCCGACCTCCATGCGTCTGGAGGCTGAGGCGTCCAAGAAGGGGAAAGCTTCCCTTCCGGACAGCTCCACCGCGGCCACCGACATCAGCTCGGAGTGGCACCCCGGGGATAAGCCCCTGGACAAATCGTGAGTTCCCGGACACACTCATGTATCCAGCCCCTCTTCTTCATTGTTTTAACATGTTGAATCATATATTCACAGTCCGGCTCAGTCCAACCTTGAGCGATCCTCCTCTTCGGAGGGTTCGCTGGACCCGGAGGCGATGGACAGCGGGACGCTTCTGGCGGCCTCCTCTCCCAAGACCATGGATAACAACGAGGTGTTGTCCCAAAGGATCCTAGGCAGGGAGAGCCTCAGGAGGCTGTCAGGGCAGCGCCGGAGGGTGAAGCCTCAACTGCCGGACACATGGAGGAGCAAATCCCCATGGAGACTGGCGATGGGAGCCATATCCAATTCGGCCCCCAGCCGAATATAGTTCCGGAGACCCATACGGCTCTGGAATCAGGCAAACAACCTCTTTCAAAAGAAGGGGGTGTGCCTATTCCATCCGTGACCTCTGTCCATCAGAGGCGCCGGATACTTTGCCGGAAGTGCTGCGAGGCGCTTCCATTGCTGAAGACCACCGTATTCTTATGGGTACGATGGTTGAGAGGATCCAGGTAGTGAAGAGCGGACTAACCGAAGCCTGCACAAGCCTTCTAACAGGCTTTGAGGTAAGCAACGCAATTGTAAAAAGAATATGTCATAGTATAGACAGTAGCCCCTAATACTCTGTCCGGTGTTCAAAAAGAAAAGCCGAACAGAGGATCAAATAATTTTGTAGGGGACTAACCTGAAATGTCTATGTGAATAAGCAGGCGTCGCTGCTGGCTGCTACCTCTCACACTGCTGAAGTCTCTAGACTGAAGCAATGTCTGGAGCGGACCGAGGAGAAGCTCGGCCGCATGAAAAAGCAGTTGGAAGATAGTCAAGGTATGAAATAACCTTGTATATATTCAGGGAGGATAAATGATTTGTGCTGACTAAAGTGCCATGTAATTTTTTAGGAGCGGCAAACGAGGTGGAGACCCTCAAGAAGGCGCTGGCCGAGGCCGAGGAGAAATCAGCCAAGGAAAAGTCCACCCGTGAGAAGCATGAGGCCAGGGTCATTGAGGTCCAGCAGGAGCTGCAGGACACTATCAAGAAGTACATGTCCTTGGAGCGCAACCTTACAGATCAAGAGTCCAAGCTCACCAAGGCCCGCCAAAGCGCACACGATGCCCGGGTTGAAGCCCAGGGCACCCTTCAGAAAATCCAGGAGGCCAGAAAAATCGCGGCGGGTAAGGCCTTTATTATGTAGAGCAGATATGTGGAGAAAAGGTTCCTCTTACTGACCCGAATTTGGAGTTCTCCAGGAGCGTTTGCGGATCTGCCATGCAGCATTTCAGACGCTGCGGAATATTTCCGAGCCGAAGAGGGGAGCCCCATGGAGAAGTTGTTTTGGTCGCAATACCTTGCACCAGAACATCTGGTGCCCTTTAGCGATCAGCTGAAATAGCTGGTCGAACTGCACAAGGCGGCCGAACTAGCCATGAAGGATTTAATAATCCGGCTATGGCCTGCCGCAGCCATCCCCAGCAGCTATTTCGGGCTTGTGAAGCGGCTGGTCAATGCCTACCCTCGGCTGGATGCCATCAAGCGGTCTGTCTGCATCGAAGGCGCGCGAATGGCCTTCGCCCGAGTCATGATGCATTGGGTGAAGATGGACGCCGCGAAGCTTGTGACTGATGGACCGCCCGCGGGCAAGGAGCATCGCACCCCTGAGTTGTACTTTGACAATGTTATGGAGGGATCTCGCCTTGTGGCGGAGCAATGTGCTAAGGATGTAATCTTTGAGTGAATATGCTCATGTCATCCCTTCATGTACTAGGAAACAAGATTGTTATGTAATATAATGCTTGTTATTTAAAATTTTACCTCCTGTGCGGTGGTATTGTTAAATCTGTGAGTTGGCCAGTCGTCGGCTTCCGGCCCACATAGATAGTACGGGGATGTTTGGGATAAACCTAAACACTCTTTACTCCAAAGTTTGGTCCTTAAAGGAGATGTTTAGAGCAACGAACAAGTCAATCGGACTATGTGGCTTTATCACCCTCACTTAGCCATAGGAGTTCGACAATAGAAATTTAGGCATAGTCCCTAGTGCTTGGAAGTCCGAACTTGGGATGCTGTGAACTCCTGATCAGATGAAAACCGATTCACCGCAGAATGTGGAAAAAATCACAAAATATTTAAAAACCTCTCGAACAGCTGACCGGCTCACGCCGCATCATGACAGTCAGTTTTCGGCTTTCTCTACTGAGGTGCTCATCTGGATGAACCAGGACACAATCGCAGTAGTTCTCCCTTTACTACCCTAGCCGATATAGCGGAACGTAAGGTAGCAAGCACAGGAGCCGGGCAACCCAACTATTGACCAAAGACATGATTCGGAGCCAATGCATATAATGCTATAAGTTCAGGGTGCCGAACTATACTATAAAAAGTGTTCGGACTTTGTTGCCGTAGTATGGAGCATAATGAAGCCCCTGGCGAATTGAGACGTACCATAGTGTACGGGTGCAATTGATAAAAATATCAAAAAAGAAGAAAAATGAAGTAATCAGCTAATGCCACAGAAATTGGGCTGCAAACCATTTTCCATTGTTGTTTGATTAATACGTCAAAGCGTATTTTGTACAAATAGTGCGATAAGCAAAAGGGCTATTTAACATGCCACGACCAAGGAAGAGCTGCGTGCGGGTCCTTAAGGCAGGCATAACGATTATTTAAAGAAACCATCTGGGAATTCCCCCATATGTCAATGCCCATGGTTGAGCCGTACTATGGACCACGATCTAGTTGTGCCTCCATCTATGCCCATGGTATTTTAAGTGCGTAGTTATGTACGCGCGGTACGAATGTCGCCGCTTGGTTGGGACTGGGACGGAGGCTGAATTGCTAGTCAAGCTCTTGACGGGCTGGACTGTCCTGTTGCAGGGTAGTTTAGACTCATTTGACAGTCTCCGGGAGCTTGGCCTCCGAATTAAGGTTCTGCCTAAAAAGGCCGCTCTGTACTTCTGCTACGAGGGCAGCGGTGTGCTCCTCGGTATGGAGGGAGCGTTCCGTGTTTCCATTGACTGTTATGACACCGCGTTGTGCGGGCATCTTGATCTTGAGATAAGCATAGTGTGGCACCGCATTCAATCGAGCGAATGCGGTTCATCCAAGCAGTGCGTAATAGCCGCTGCAGAAGGGGACGATATCGAAGATCAACTCTTCACTTTGGAAATTGTCCGGGGATCTGAAGACCACTTCCAGTGTGATTGAGCCTGTGTAGTGGGCCTTTACACCTGGTATGACACCTTTAAAGGTGGTTTTTGTGGGCTTGATCCTCGAGGGATCAATACCCATTTTGCGCACTATATCCTGATAAAGCAGGTTCAGGCTACTGCCACCGTCCATGTGGACTCGCGGCAGATGGAACCCATCAATGATTGGGTCGAGGACCAGTGCGGCTGAACCGCCATGGCGGATACTGGTCGGATGATCCCTGCGATCAAAGGTGATCGGGCAGGATGACCATGGGTTGAACTTTGGGGAGACTGGCTCTATCGCGTAGACGTCCCTGAGCACGCGCGTGCACTCCTTCTTGGGGATATGGGTAGCGTATATCATGTTCACCATTTTAACTTGGGGGGAAAACTTCTTCTGTCCCCCTGTGTTCGGTGGCCGGAGCTCCTCGTCATCGTCCTTGCTTTGGGATCCGTTCTCCTTGTTCTCAGCATTTAACTTGCCGGCCTATTTAAAAACCCAACACTCTCTGTTGGTATGATTGGATGGTTTATCAGGGGTGCCGTGGATTGACATGGATGATCGAGTATGCGGTCCAAACTGGACGGGCCTGGATTGTTTCTTTTGAATGGCTTCTTCCACTGACTGGACTTAGAGACACTGAATCCGGTGTTGACCGCCGTGTCTTCGGTGTTGTCACCGTTGTTTCGATGCTTGTGTCTATTGCATCGGGGCTTGACGTTGCTCTTTCTGGCTTCAGAAGTGTCAGGTTCGCTTGTATTGTTATTGCTACGAGCTAGCCAGCTATCTTCGCCCGCACAAAAGCGGGTCATGAGTGCCGTGAGGGATGCCATGGACTTCAGCTTTTCCTGGCCGAGGTGTCGGGCGAGCCGTTCGTTGCGGATGTTGTGCTTAAAGGCCGGTATGGCTTCGACATCCGGACAGTCGACGATCTGGTTCTTTTTAGTTAAGAACCTAGTCCAGAATTTCCTGGCTGACTCTTCGGGCTGTTGAACTATGTGACTTAAGTCATCGGCATCTAGTGGTCGGACATATGTACCTTGGAAGTTGTCGAGGAAGGCATCTTCCAAGTCTTCCCAGTTGCCAATGGAGTTTTTGGGCAGACCATTTAACCCGTGCCGAGCAGGTCCCTTGAGTTTTAGCGGGAGATATTTGATGGCATGAAGATCATCACTTCGGGCCATATGAGTATGGATAAGGAAATCCTCAATCCACACTGCGGGGTCTGTTGTCCCATCATATGATTCGATGTTCATGGGTTTAAACCCTTCCGGGAATTCATGTTCCATTACTTCATCAGTGAAGCAAAGGGGATGTGCAGCGCCTCTATATCGGGCCAAGTCGTGACATAGCTCGGATGGAGCTCGTCTGCGTTTTTCGGCCTGGACGTGATTATATTTGTCACGTCCGGCTGGGTGGACATCATCGCGCATTAGGGCACGCGCCCGCAATCCGTAGATCGATCTGGCCTATCCTGCTCTATTTTCCAGGTCATGCCGAAGGTCATATGTGTATCCCCGAGCTGTTGTGTTTTTGTTTTTGCGGCGAGGTAGTGCGGGCTGGTGTTTGGCTCGAGTTGCCGCTTTGTCACGTCCACATGGTGGTCGGTCAGCCGCTTTATTCGCTGGTAGGACGGGCTCCAGTGCCTCATCGTCGAATTGGGGTAGCAATTTGCGCTTCGGGTACCTTTTCGTCGGGCATTCGAGGCCATATTCCTCGGCTTCCAAGACATTAGTCCATCTGTCATTGAGCAGATCTTGATCAGCTTGAAGCTGCTACTGCTTCTTTTTTAGGCTCCTTGCAGTGGCTATTAGCTGGCGCTTAAAGCTCTCCTGTTCGACGGGCTCCTCAGGCACAATGAAGTCTTCGTTGCCGAGGCTCACCTCGTCCTCGGAGAGCGGAAGGTAGTTACTGTCCTTCGAGTCTTCATTCATGGCATGTTCGTCAGGGCTAACTCGCCCATCTTCCCGTTCGTCCTGTTCGGAGGTTGGCTCAACGGGGTCTTCATTGTCTTTGGCATCGTCCGGAGTATTGTTTTCCCCTATGACAGTATTGCTGTTTTTACCACGGCATGGCTTAGAGCAGCGTCGCTGAGCCGGCACTTTGGCCGTATCTTAGGAGGCTTATCCTCGACTGGATTTTCATTGTCGTCGTCATTCTCTTTGGGTGTATCCACCATGTATACATCATACGAGGAGGTGGCTGTCTAGCGCCCTGTAAGCGGTGGTTTTTGTGCCTGCTCCTCTCCGGCAACATCGTCCATACCGTCGATGTCTTCGAAGTCGTAGTCGAGCATGTCGGTTAAGTCTTCGACAGTGGCTATGAAGTGGGTGGGGGTGGGAAGCGGAGTTTTCCATCATCAGCTTCCAATTCAAGCCGGATATAGTTCGGCTGAGAGTCCCCTGACAAGGAGAGGGTTTCTAATGAGTTTAGCACATCGCCTAAAGGTGAGTGCCGGAAGATGTCCGTGGAGTTGAACTCGACGATCGACGCCTGATCAGGTTCGATGGGCGTGGATGTACGCGGTTCGGAACTTATGGCCGGAGACTGATCCGAGGTTCTGAAGACACAGGCCCCACTCAAGGTTCGATCTATGTGCGGCTCCAACGCCACTGAGTCTGCGGCCCCCGTGGCGGGGTTGAGCATCCCATCCTTGGAAGGCGCAATCTGCTCCGGATCTAGGGCCAGAGCAGTTACAGGTGCTATCTCCTGAGCACGGTCCGATGACATATTTAGGTCATGTTCATTGTGGTGGCAGGGAGCAGTCGTCATGGGCTCGAATCCGTCGAAGATCAAGTCTCCGCGGATATTCGCCACGTAATTCAAGCTTCCAAATCTGACTCGATGGCCAGGGGCGTAGCTGTCGATCTGCTCTAGATGGCCAAGCGAGTTGGCCCGCAGTGCGAAGCCACCGAATATGAAGATCTGTCTGGGGAGGAAAACCTCCCCCTGGACTACATTGTTGTAGATGATTGACGGAGCCATCAAACCTTTTGGTGACGATGCAGCTGAACTCTCAACGAAAGAACCAATGTCGGTGTCAAAACCGGCAGATCTCGGGTAGGGGGTCCCAAACTGTGCGTCTGAGGTCGGATGGTAACGGGAGGCGGGGGACAAGATGTTTACCCAGGTTCGGGCCCTCTCTATGGAGGTAATACCCTACTTCCTGCTTGATTGATCTTGATGAATATGAGTATTACAAGAGTTGATCTACCACGAGATCGTAATGGATAAAACCCTAGAAGTCTAGCCTATATGATTATGATTGCCTCTACGGACTAAACCCTCCGGTTTATATAGACACCGGAGGGGACTAGGGTTGTACAAAGTCGGTTACACAGAAAGGAATCTACATATCCGAATCACCAAGCTTGCTTTCCATGCCAAGGAAAGTCCCATCCAGACACAGGAGGAAGTCTTCTATTTTGTATCTTCATAGCCCAACAGTCCGGCCCATGTTAATAGTCCGGCCATCCGAGGACCCCTTAATGCAGGACTCCCTCAGGGGGGAGGGTTTTCCATTGAACCAACCATGGAGCGATGTCTGCATGACATTGTATTGTCGCGCAAAACTATTCTCTTTTTCTCGACATGACTGTGTACAATATCTGACATGCATACAAACAAAATATAGTGAGATTATGTAAGGAGAGCATGCAGAAATCTAGAGTGATGGTAAAAACCAGTGGATGGATCGAAAAGTAATCATAGCAGCCTGATGATTGCTTTAATTTAATAAAAAACAGATGACGATTGCTTTACTATTTGTTTCCCACCCAAGATGAACAACATAGGCATACCCTAGGTGAACCAGATATTAGGCAGGGATAATATTCATTGCTGCCTCGATATGTGCCCAACTAATTTAGAACTCAATTTTGGACATTAATTTGGACCTGACTTGGAGTCTAAGAGGTGAACAGGATGATAAAGTAGCAGGTAATATTAAACAATGCATAACATAAGAAGAAACAAAAGAGTGCGACCTCTCTTGTGGACCCGTGTAATCCTCAGGTTCGTCTGCTGAGTCGATGATGGTGATGCCGTTGCGGTGGGTGCCGGTGGCAGGGAAGGAGATCTGAGGTGGCGAAAGATGGTCAAGAGTCGTGATGTCTGGTTTGGTGGATGCTTGTGTCGCTAGAGCAGCTCAGGTGAGGTGGACGACGTCGCGGCACGAGTAGGACAAACAACACGAAGTTTTCTTTGACACCTACATGTAACTGAATTTATTATGTAAGGGCTCATTTGGCTTGCATGATTCTAAAAACGCAGGGATAGTGTCGTGGAATTGTCACGACAGATGTCCTAGTGAAAGGACTTAGTCGTGGAGCCATCGCAACTAGGAAGCTTAAAGGAGTTAATCAGGACAAGGGACACGAGGTTTATACGGGTTCGGCCCCTTACGGTGAGGGTAAAAGCCTACTATCCAGTTTTGAGTGGGATTGCTTATGTCTCGATAACCAAGGAGCGAATCGCTTGACCTAGTTCTCGAGCTGATGTTACTTGCCCTGAACCGCCGTCGGGTAATCCCTTTATAGACAGAGGTCGACGCCTAGCGGCTATATAGAGTCCTGGCCGGCTCATAAACAGTGTTCGGCTCGGTCTCTTAACTATTCTTGCCTTACAATACAAGTCACGCATACATGGCGGTTTATCACTACGGGCCTTCAGTCGCTTATGGGCTTTGGGCCCTTAACTAAACCGCCATCTCTACCCTTGGTCCTGGGGGGTCATACCAATAGCTATATCCCCAACATTAGGCCCCAGATTGATTTGAACTAGTTCATGTCAATCTTCAACACTTAAGAAAAATCTTCTGCTCTTATAAAAAAAATTGTAACCCTCCATGACATCATCATCTGGATTTGTGGTAACCCGCCATGACGTCACCTGCCATAAAAGCACATTTTCTTCAATGTATCCCAACGGATATTTGTCTTGATGACCATCCAAAAAATCGAGGCGCCCCTGCAGTTGGATAACTTATATTTTCGGCCTCCTCGTTTTTCACGCTCTTTTAGTGGCCCTTCCTTATAAATAGACCCGACTAGGTCTTCCTCATTCTTCCCATTCTGCGTCTTCTTACTCTCGCCCCCATCTGTCACTGGAGCTCCGCCGCCGCCGCCACGGTGCATCTTGTCTCCATCGACCTTGGCCGCTGCATTGACTTGATCTTGACCAGAGAACGGTGGCTCCCCTCCGCTGCAGATCTCCCGCAGTAAGTTTTCCCCTTTCTGCACCATTGATCCATGCTAGGGCTAGTATGTTCTTTTGTACAGTTCCTCGTTCATCCTAGTTCTTCACATTTGCTTCTGCGTAGCTTCTTTGATCCAACGATAGCGTAGATCTCGTGCGGTAGTTGCTCCGCATCCATTTTTATCACTAGCAGATCTTCTTTCTTTGTGAGAATCCTCGGTAGAACGCATGAACTTCTCTGCACCATATTTTTAGGTCTAGAATTTTTCCTTTTCTGAATGTCTGTTTGATCCAAAATAATAGCTTCAGTTTGTGAAACCTGTTTATGCAACACTTAGGTAAAATCAGCACTTGTCAAATTCATGTAACCATGGCGACTCTGATCACCGGCTTTAAAAGAGACCATGCTCAATTGATAATTCTGACCACTCACAGCGGTTTAAATAATCCTGATGGCTTATAGAACCTATAGCGGCTTAAATAACCCTGACATAATTATCCTTATACCATTAGACGCCTTCGTAAGCCGCCATCTTGAATATGCACTGTAACATTTTTTCTGCCCGGCTTAAATTTGAACCGGCACTTTTTACTTTGTCTTAGGCTTTCAATCAGAATGGCACCAAAGGCACCCACTTCCTGCAACTGGGTTAAATCCATTGTCACTGACAGTACTCTGGATGATTTTGTGAAAACCGGCTATCTGCCGAAAAAAGAAGTCATGACCTATCATGCTCCTGACCCGGAGGAGGAATTTTCTCAGCCCAAAGATGGAGAAGTTGTTATTTTCACAGATCATATGAACTGGGGTTTCTCTCCACCTGTATCAAAATTCTTCAGAGATGTGTTGCATTTCTTTGATCTTCACCCACAAGACATCGGACCCAATTCCGTGTCTAATATCTACAACTTCCAAGTATTCAGTGAAGTATACCTTGGATAAGAACCCAACCTGCTTCTCTTCAGAGAGCTATTTTATTTGAACCGCCAGAATGAGTGTGCCAGCGGTCGGAGCTTAGAGCTTGGTGGTGTCTCAATCCAGCATCGTAGGGACGTAATCTTTCCTTACGCCAACCTACCAAGCCACCCAAAAGACTGGAATATGACATGGTTTTACTGCCAAGACACCTCTCCGGCTGGTGAAAACCCTTTGCCCAGTTTTCGTGCTCTTCGTCTTGGGCCCAACCACAATCTGCCTGACAAAATTACAGCCGCCAAACGCAAATCACTCGCCCCCACCTTAGCCAAGATAAAGGCTCTCCTGGGAAACAGGTTAACTGGCATCGACCTGGTCCGGGTCTGGCTTGCCTCGCGGGTCATTCCGTAGAGCCGACGCCCCAGCTTGATGTGTGATTATACAGGCGCAAAGGATGACCCTCTTTGACACATCCCTGATGACTTGCCAGAAGACGTCATTGATGATATGACGAAGTCTCTTTTGAACAAGAGCCTGACAGACTGTTGTAGAGTGAGCTTAGCCCCTTTCTGCAAAGCTACTCGGTGCCAAAGGTAAGTCGCCCATATGAATTAATTACCTTGATTTTTTCATGTCTTCACTCATATTTATACCTCTGCTAATTTCTTACAGGCGGGTGATAAGTTCTGGAAGGTCAAATATGACCATGAGGCTGCTAAGAGAGCCAGGAAGGAGAAGAAAGTCGCCAGGAAAGAGGCTGTCAAGAAGAAGGGCAAAAAAGCCACCGCCTCTGACCTGCTTTGGCTAGCAGACTCTTCTGAGTTGGAGGTAGTCCTTGACTCCCTTGGCTCATTATTTAGCCATCTTATTGACACTAATTATCAGCAGGAGGACACAGGAGCAAGCTGTAGCAAGGCTGATGAGGTAACTATCCTTTCCTCCGACTCCGAGCCTTTGCCAAGACGGAAAATCCGCATAGTGACCCGGAAAGTAAGGTTTTCCCATCCTTTAGCTCATCACGATCCTCAATTTCTTTTGAAGCGGCAAAGTCATGAGAGCCGGAGGCATACCCGGACCAACAAGGATGCGGAGCTCTCCTCCGGCTTACCAAACACCCCAAGGAAGCGCCGGAATGAGGTCACTTTTGTTTTAAATTTCTTTTATCCCTTGGCGGGTGTCACTCGTCATCCGCTCAACTCTTCTGACTCGGATTACCAGGAAACATCCCCTTCCTCCGGCGACTCAATGCAGTCCAATCTGCCGGCTTTCAAGACCGCACCAGGGTAATAATAATCTCCTTATCTTGTATTTACTTTAATCCCTTGCATCTATACTAACCTTTGTTTTGACGCAGTGGACAAGGCAAGCCCAGCAAACGGGTTAGGAAGAGCAAGTCGGCAAAAGACATAGTCGTGATCGAGCCAGCTCTAGAAACAACTGTTCCGGACTCGTCAACCCATGAGCCGCCGTCTAAACCAGTTCAAGATATACCAACTCCCGCTGCTGACCCGCCTGCTGAACGAGCCGCTGAAGACTCAGAAAATCCAGAAGCCCCTAGCCCGGTCAGGACAGACGACCCGCAAAACACTGATGTTGAGATCATCAGAACTGGATTTGTTGAGCCAGGAAGGCCAATTGTGCTGGCCAAGTGCCCCGCCAAGGAGGAACTTCTGGAACACCACCGGGTCAAGCTTTACGTTGCCAACTATGCTCACATGAGTATTGGAGACATCTTTTCTGGCTATATGAGCCAAGTGCATAGTAGCCGGAACCTTGAGATTGACATGGTGAAGCAAATGCACCAAAAATTTGAGGTACAACCCCTTCTCTGTATTCATTTATCTTTACTATGCCAGCCCCCAAGTCTATTGCTTATGATTAATATGATGTAGACTTAGAAACAAATTTAGTGACATTAGTAGCATAGATGGACAAAACATGGAAGAAATCCAGCTTACTCTGTAGTCCCCAAGGGGCAGCTTAACCAACATGGTTGAGCCGGTTCTTGAAATGAAAATGAAAAAAAAACTTACATAGCTTTGAATAGCAATATGCATTAGCCCCCAAGTGCCAAGTATTATCGCTCGCAAAATGCTTGGGACTTACTGTTATGAACCGCCGCTGGAAATAGAATTCTTCGGTAAACATTAGCCACCATGTGCCAAGCGTTGTTGCTGGCAAAAGGCTTGGGACTTTAACATTGTATAAAATTTGGCTTGATTTTGACCCTGTATTCGTATAGGCCGCCACGAGTCAACTTGAATCAGAGGTAACTGATCTGAAGAGCCGCCTAGAGACCCAAGAGAAGGAACTCCAAAATGCTGACACCAAGTTCAAATTCAGCATTTCTGAGCAAGAAAAACTGAAGAAAGAATTTGAAACTGAAAAAGAAAGCCTGGGCTGATGAAAAAACTATGTTGATTAACCGAGCTGAGAAGGCAGAGGCGGCTCTGGAAGAAGCAACCGGTGAATTAACCGGCTTAAAGCGCTATGTCTCTCATATGGTCTCGGCGATCTTTGGTAAGTCGCCCTACAAGTGTTTAAACATTTGATCCTCTCAATTGATCATATAATTGGAATTTACTCACCTGATCATGTTTATACAGGCCCCAGAAGCTCCAATTTGAACCAAGATATGCTGATCAAACCGAAGGCTGTGTACACATTGGTGGAGCAATTGTACATCGGGTCTCAACGCGCATTAGCCACGGTGGCTTTGTCAAATGAAGTGCCTACCCTCCTGGTAGAGGTCTTGAAGAAGCTTTCCGTGCTACCCCAGCGGTTCAATGAACTGAGGCGGTCAGCTGCAAGAGCCGGAGCGGTTAATGCTTTAAGCCGGGCCAAGGCTTGGCTACCAGTGTTAGACCCGGCTGACATTGCCACTGGCTATCCAAGCTTGAAGGAAGATGGCACTCCTTTTGAAGAAACAGACTGTACCGCTTGTGTAAAGGAGATAGGCCCGGTGGCAACCCTAATAGCGAATGAAGTGGACCTTACAAGGTAGCAGGCGGGTTATGACGCAGAGAACCGGAGAATTCCAATGCCTCACTATGAAGTAACCAGTTTGATCCCCCCACTCCGTAAGCACACCTTTACCGCTGAAGTTGACCCGGCCGACCTAGTTGATGATGAAGCTGAATTTGAAGCTTTGAACAACATTGACTGGTCATCGTCAACCTTCCAGGGAAGGGAATAGGGCAAAGACGCGGAGAGGGCTAACCCGAACGCTTCAGGCCAATCATGAAGGCTATCCTGCCATGGTGGCTCACACCTGTGATGTACTGAAAAACAACGTGAATCATTTGGACTCGGTGAGTCATGTAATAGAACGGAAATAACTTTATTTTGGCCGTGCAATCATGCTCATTTGATGCTTAATGTCATTAAGCTGACGTGTTATATTCACCCGTGTTACTTTTCATCTTCTTACCGTATGCTTGACCAGACCTTTGAACTGTCCTGCATATGAAAACAGACCACAAGATTACTTGGCGGCTTACCGCCAAGCGGGTCAAAACAACTTAATATAAAAGAGTCACAGATAAGCTTGTTGTAAAAAACACAACTATAATCTTACACATGCGACCTGTTAAATTTGCACCGCCAGCTCATATGACCCGGTCAGTAAGGGTGATAACCCAATCTTCGGGCACCAAAATTTTCAAAGGTATAAATAAGCTCACATATCGGCGACTTATCAGCCAATATTAAGCCAGGTTAAAAACAACCACACTTGTACTTGTAAACCTCAGAAAAGTCTCAAGTCAAATAAAGGGTTCTTCCAAACAAAACTTAAACCAAATAGAATATAGAAAATTTCAAGGTTGCTGATTCAAATACGATCATTAAACCATTCCAAAGGGGTTAAGCTAGGATTCGAATATGGTCATGTAGCCCCCAGTGGCTTTGGCGTTGTGCCGATCAAGAAGGTACCGACAGTTGTGTTATCTTTGGTTGGAATGAGACCTATGTTTGAACAGGAAGCCCCTAACGACCTTGAGAGTTTTTTAACGACCCTGATTCGAATACGATCAAAGTCGGTTCCCAAAAGAGGTTGAGCTATGATTCGAATACGATCAAGAAGCCCCCTACTGAGCTCGGCAATGTGCCAATCAAAAGCGTACCGACAACTATGTTCTCTTTGGTTCGAATATGACCTATGTTTGAACAGGAAGCCCCCTAATGATTATAAATTTTAACGGCCAAATTCGAATACGATCGTAAACCGGATCAAGAGGGTTAAGCCGGATCGAATACGACCAGCCCCCTAGTGATCATCTGAGATGACAATGACAATAATAATGACACATTTACCTTTTGAGGAAGGAAAAAAGGACAGAGGTCCTTCTTTATTATTTATCATAATATATACATTGTTAAAATATGTACATCATAAGAGCCGGTGGCTCAAGTGTAGTAAGGCCGAAGATGAGTGATATTCCACGGCCAGCGGGTCTCTTCCTCCGACTTACGTGAGTCTTTGTGCTCTCGAACATCGATAAGGTAGTATGACCTATTGTTCAGGTTCTTGCTGACCACAAAAGGCCCTTCCCAAGGCGGTGATAACTTGTGTGCATCAGTTTGATCCTAGATGAGCCGGAGTACCAAATTGCCTTCTTGAAAGGCTCTGGATCTAACCCGACGGCTGTGATAGCGGCGCAGGTCCTGTTGGTAAATCGCCGAACGAGCTGCTTCCAATTCCCGCTTTTCATCTAACAGGTCAAGAGCATCCTGACACACATGTTCATTGTCCGCCTCAACATAAGCCGCCATGCGGGGCGAGTCATGACGGATGTCACTAGGAGGGAACCACCTCAGCTCCATATACCATGAATAAAGGCGTATAACCCGTGGATCTATTAGGAGTAGTGTTGATGCTCCATAACATAGAAGGTAACTCCTCAACCACACAACCTGGCGTCTGCTCCAAGGGGACCAAGAGACGGGGCTTGATGCCTTTCAAGATCTCCTAATTGGCTCTCTCGGCTTGACCATTGGATTGAGGTTGAGCCACTCATGAAACATCAAGGCGAATATGCTCACGTTGACAGAATTCCTCCATGGCGCCTTTAGACAGATTAGTGCCATTGTCAGTTATAATGCTGTGTGGAAAGCCGAAGCAAAATATCACTTTTTTCATGAACTGAACCGCCGTAGCTGCATCACACTTACTGACTAGCTCTGCCTCAACCCACTTTGTAAATTTATCAACTGCCGCCAAAAGGTGGGTCTTTTTATCTTTGGACCTTTTGAAAGGCCCAACCATGTCAAGCCCCCAGACTGCAAACGGCCAAGTAATTGGAATCATCCTTAATTCTTGAGCCGGCACGTGAGCCCGCCTTGAGAATTTCTGACAACCGTCACATTTACTGACCAGGTCCTCTGCATCAGCATGAGCCGTCAGCCAATAGAATCCATGATGGAAAGCCTTGGCCACCAGGGATTTTGACCCGGCGTGAGGACGACAATCCCCTTCATGGATCTCACGTAGAATTTCTTGGCCTTCTTCAGGGGAGATGCAACGCTGACGCCCCTGTAACACTGCGATGATGCAACTCGCCATTGACAATCATCATTGACTTAGACCGCCGGATTATCTGCCTAGCCAAGGTTTCATCCTCAGGCAACTCGCCCCGGTCATGTAAGCCATGTATGGAACTGTCCAATCTGGGATTACATGAAGAGCCGCCACCAGTTGTGCTTCCAGGTCAAGAACAACCAAGTCTTCCTCTATAGGCAACTTGACAGAAGGGTTATGCAGAATATCCAAGAAAGTATTAGGCGGCACCAGCTTATGCTGAGAGCCCAGCTGGCTTAAGGCATCATCCGCCTCATTCTTTCTGCGGTCAATGTGCTCCACTTGGTAAGCCTTGAAGTGTCCAACAATAGCGTCAACTTCACGACGATAAGCCACCATGATAGGATCCTTGGAATTCCACTTGCCTGATACATGTTGATCCACCAAATCTGAGTCGCCAAAACACCTTACACGGCTTAAGCTCATCTCCTTATCCATCCGAAGACCATGGAGTAAGGCTTCATTCTCAGCTGCATTGTTAGTATAGGGAAACATCAAACATAGCACATAACAAAATTAGCACAGCTGAGAATTTTGTTATGTGCTATGTTTGATGTTTCCCTGTACTAACAGAGCTAGAGTTGTTTTAGCATTCCTATTTGGGATCCAAATTAGCACATATACTGAACTGCTTGGATGAATCGCCTGGAACAAAGTCAACAAGCTTAGTATCATCGGCCGATTTAAACTTCATGACTGGCTCATGCTCTGTGGTTGCTTTTTCAAAGACGTCATATCTGCCGGATCAACATTGTCCTGGTAGAACTTTAATTCTTCTGTTGCACAGACCGACTCAGCATAAGCCGCATCGCCTTCCTCACATTCCAGGGCTATTTTCCGGCTCCCATGCATCATGATGGTACCCTTGTGACCCGGCATCTTGAGCTGCAAATAAACATAACACGGCCGTGCAATGAACTTGGCGTAAGCCGGCCGCCCGAACAGAGCATGATAAGGGCTTCTGATCTTGACCACCTCGAATGTCAATTTCTCAGCCCTGGAGTCATATTCATCTCCAAAGGCCACCTCCAGTTCGATCTTACCAAATGGATACGCCGACTTGCCGGGCACCACGCCATGGAAAACAGTGTTGGACTGCTTAAAGCTTTTATCAGTTAGTCCCATGCGACGGAAGGTCTCATAATAGAGGATGTTGATGCTGCTGCCTCCGTCCATGAGTACTTTGGTAAACTTATATCCACCAACCTGAGGGGAAACCACCGAGGCTAGGTGACCTGGATTATTAACGCGAGGAGGGTTCTTCCCTACTCCATAGAATAGGCTGCTCAGACCATCTCAAATAACGAGGAACTGCCGGCTCAATAGCGTTCACAACCCTCTTATGAAGCTTCTGGTCTCGTTTGCACAAACTGGTGGTAAACACATGATATTGCCCACCATTCAGCTGCTTTGGATGGCTCTGGCATCCACCCTGCTGTTGCTGCTGACCACCCTGGCCGGATTGTTGGTTATGACCACCTTGATTACCTTGAGGATTTTGAAAGTTGGAATTTGAACCGCCGCCCGGGCCATGAAACCGCCGCCACCTGAGCCACCACCCTGCCCATTATTACCATCAAACATGCTAGAATTTTTGAAAGCCTTCATGATCGAACAGTCCTTCCATAGATGAGTAGCCGGATTCTGCCGAGTGTCGTGCCTTGGACAGGGCTCATTCAGTAACTGCTCAAGTGTGGGGCCAGACCCGCTAGACCGGGGAGGTGGTCTCCCCTTACGCCGTTGGTTGTTACCCTGTGCATTAGCGTTAGCCACAAACTCCAAACTACCATCAGCCTTACGTTTATTACCTCCTTGATTTGCCGGGTTATGTTGAGGGCCCTTGCCCTTGCCGTTCTTCTTTCCCTTCCGTGTCTTTTCATCATCAGACTCGGGATCCTTGGTACTATCAGAGTCGGCGTACTTGACCAGAGCCGCCATCAACGTGCCCATATCATTACAATCATGCTTGAGCCGCCCCAGTTTTTGTTTCAAAGGCAAAAAACGACAATTTTCTCCAACATTAAGACTACAGAGCCAACATCCATCTTATCAGATGAATGTATTATGGCCTTAACCCGGCGCACCCAATGGGTTGTGGACTCGCCCTCCTCATGCTTGCAATTCGTCAAATCCATGATTGACATGGGCTACTTGCACGTATCCTTGAAATTCTGGACGAACCGGGCTTTTAGCTCCGCCCATGAACTGATTGAATTAGGTGGTAGGCTTTTCAACCAAGTGCGGGCGGTCCCATCCAACATCATGGTAAAGTACTTGGCCATCGCAGCATCACTGACCTCCAGTAATTCCATAGCCCTCTCGTAACTTTCAACCCATGCCCCGGGCTGTAAGTCGGATGTGTAATTCGGCACCTTTCTAGGTCCCTTAAAATCCTTGGGCAAACACTCGTTACGTAGAGCCGGCACCAGACAGGGGACGCCACCGGTCCTGGTGGCCACACCTGCCTCGATAGAAGTTGTTGGATAAACCAGATATGGCTGGTAAGCCGTCAGCTGAGCCGCCTGCTGATACGTCTCCAACATATCTATAATTTTTGATTGCTCCATGCTACTTTATCTACTGTTTTGGACTATATTTGGCTTTATTTTCCACTTTTATATTATTTTTGGGACTAACCTATTAACCGGAGGCCCAACCCAGAATTGCTGGTTTTTGCCTTTTTCAGTATTTCGAAGAAACAGAATATCCAAAGGAGTCCAAACGGAATGAAACCTTCGGGAACGTGATTTTCTCATCAGATAAGACCCAAGAGACTTGGACTCTCCGTCAAGAAAGCCACGAGGCGGTCACGAGGGTGGAGGGTGCGCCCAGGACCCCTACCTCATGGGCCCCTCGAAGCTCCACCGATGTACTCCTTCCTCCTATATATACCTACGTATCCCCAAACGATCAGAACAGGAGCCAAAAACCTATTTCCACCGCCGCAACCTTCTGTATCCATGAGATCCCATCTTGGGGCCTGTTCCGGAGCTCCGCCGGAGGGGGCATCCACCACGGAGGGCTTCTACATCAACACCATAGCCCCTTCGATGAAGTGTGAGTAGTTTACTTCAGACCTTCGGGTCCATAGCTAGTAGCTAGATGGCTTCTTCTCTCTTTTTGGATCTCAATACAATGTTCTCCCCCTCTCTTGTGGAGATCTATTCGATGTAATCTTCTTTTTGCGGTGTGTTTGCTGAGACCGATGAATTGTGGGTTTATGATCCATTATTATCTATGGAAAATATTTGATTCTTCTCTGAATTCTTTTATGTATGATTGAGTTATCTTTGCAAGTCTCTTCGAATTATCCTTTTTTGGTTTGGCCAACTAGATTGGTAGTTCTTGCAATGGGAGAAGTGCTTAGCTTTGGGTTCAATCTTGCGGTGTCCTTACCTAGTGACAGAAAGGGTTGCAAGGCACGTATTGTATTGTTGCCATCGAGGATAACAAGATGGTTTTTTATCATATTGCATGCATTTATCCTTCTACATCATGTCATCTTGCTTAAGGCGTTACTCTGTTTTTACTTAATACTCTAGATGCATGCTGGATAGCGGTCGATGAGTGGAGTAATAGTAGTAGATGCAGAATCGTTTCGATCTACTTGTTTTGGACGTGATGCCTATATACATGATCATTGCCTAGATATACTCACAACTATGCTATATTCTGTCAATTGCTCAACGGTAATTTGTTCACTCGCCGTAGAATACTTATGCTCTTGAGAGAAGCCACTAGTGAAACCTATGGCCCCCGGGTCTATTCTCATCATATCAATCTCTATTACTTTATTTACTTTCTTTGTTTTTACTTTGCCTTTTACTTTTCACTTTGCATCTATCTATCAAAAATACCAAAAATATGATTTATCATCTCTATCAGATCTCACCCTCGTAAGTGACCGTGAAGGGATTGACAACCCCTAAGCGTTGGTTGCGAGTAGCTATCGTTTTGTGTAGGTACGAGGGACTTGTGCATGGTCTCCTACTGGATTGATACCTTGGTTCTCAAAAACTGAGGGAAATACTTACGCTACTTTGCTGCATGATCCTCTCCTCTTCGAGGAAATCCAACGCAGTGCTCAAAAGGTAGCAAGAAGAATTTCTGGCGCCTTTCCTGGGGAGTCTCACGCAAGTAAGTCAATAATACCAAGTACCCATCGCAATCCCTATCTCTCGCATTACATTATTTGCCATTTGCCTCTCGTTTTCCTCTCCCCCACTTCACCCTTGCCGTTTTATTCGCCATCTCTTTCCCAATCTCCACCTCTCTTTTCCGTTTGCCTTTTTCCCGTTGCCTTTCTGTTTGCTCGTGTGCTAGTTTAATTATTTGTCGCGATGGCTCTACCTAGATTTGGTGACCTTCACCTTAAAAGGCTAGAGGAGGTCGAAAGCAATGTCAAAAAGTTTATGGTGCTGCAAATTTTGAGCACAATAATTTCTTTAGAAATGATCTTAAAGAACAAAAAAGTTTTATGAGTTATATGAATAAAGAACTCGATGATATGTCTAAAGAATTAGATGGTATAAGGGCCCAAATTGCTAGTCTTGAAAAAAATGGCCGCTGAAATTTCAGATATGCAAGCTACCTTAGTCAATAAGATGGCCGCTAAACCGAATTCCTATGAAAATCAAGATGAAGATCTAAAAGTTATTGATGTGTCCCCTATTAAATCTTTGTTTTGCAATATGAATCTTGATGAAATTGAATATGATCTTGCTTTACCTATAAGGCGTTCTAAGAATTCGGAGTTTCTAGATCTTGATGATGAATTTGATGAAAGTGGGAGTGAAAGAAATAAAAACTTAGATGTTGCTAAACCCACTATTTTGGATCTCAAGGAATTTAATTATGAAAATTGCTCTTTGATTGGTTGTATTTCCTTGTTGCAATCCGTGCTAGATTCTCCTCATGCTTATAGTCAAAATAAGGCCTTTACCGAACACATTGTTGATGCTTTGATGCAATCCTATGAAGAAAAACTTAAGTTAAAAGTTTCTATCCCTAGAAAACTCTATGGTGAGTGGGAACCTACTATTAAAAGTAAAATTAAAGATTATGAGTTTCATGCTTTGTGTGATTTGGGTGCTAGTGTCTCTACTATTCCTAAAGCTTTGTGTGATTTGCTAGATTTCCGTGATTTTGATGATTGCTCTCTAAACTTGCATCTTGCGGATTCCACTATTAAAAAACCTATGGGAAGAATTAATGATGTTCTTATTGTTGGAAATAGGAATTATGTGCCCGTAGATTTTATCGTTCTTGATATAGATTGCAATCCTTCATGTCCTATTATTCTTGGTAGACCTTTCCTTAGAACGATTGGTGCAATTATTGATATGAAGGAAGGGAATATTAGATTCCAATTTCCCTTAAAGAAGGGTATGGAACACTTCCCTAGAAAGAAAATAAAATTACCATATGAATCTATCATGAGAGCCACTTATGGATTGCCTACCAAAGATGGCAATACTTAGATCTATCCTTGTTTTTATGCCTAGCTAGGGGCGTTAAACGATAGCGCTTGTTGGGAGGCATCCCAATTTTATTTTGTGTTTTTTGTTTTTGCTTCTGTTTAGGAATAAATAATCCATCTAGCCTCTGTTTATATGTGGTTTTATCTTTTAATTAGTGTTTGTGCGAAGTAGAACCTATAGGATAACCTACGATGATAGTTGATTTGATTCTGCTGAAAAACAGAAACTCTACACGCACGAATATAGTTATCATTAATTACAGGAACGTTCTTTTGCGTTGATTCGTTTTTATGCTGTTCAATAAACACATTTTCCAGGACTTCCTATTTTGGTAGAATTTTTAGAGTTCCATAAGTTTGCGTTAGTTACAGATTGCTACAGACTGTTCTGTTTTTGACAGATTCTGTTTTACGTGTGTTGTTTGCTTATTTTGATAAAACTATGGCTAGTAAAATAGTTTATAATCCATACAGAAGTTGGAATACAGTAGGTTTAACACCAATATAAATAAATAATGAGTTCATTACAGTACGTTGAAGTAGTCTTTTTTTTCTTTCTCTAACGGATCTCACGAGATTTCTGTTGAGTTTTGTGTTGTGAAGTTTTCAAGTTTTGGGTGAATTCTTTTGATGGATTATGGAACAAGGAGTGGCAAGAGCCTAATATTGGGGATGCCCATGGCACCCCCAAGATAATCCAAGGACACCAAAAAGTCAAAGCTTGGGGATGCCCCAGAAGGCATCCCCTCTTTCGTCCACTTCCATCGGTAATTTACTTTGAGCTATATTTTTATTCACCACATGATATGTGTTTTGCTTGGAACGTCTTGTATTATTTGTGTCTTTGCTTTTTAGTTTACGACAATCATCCTTGCTGTACACACCTTTCGAGAGATCCATACATGATTTGGAATTTGTTAGAATACTCTATGTGCTTCACTTATATCTTTTGAGCTTGATAGTTTTGCTCATAGTGCTTCACTTATATCTGTTGAGCGTGATAATTTTTGCTCTAGTGCTTCACTTATATCTTTTATAGCACGGTGGTGGATTTGTTTTAAAGAAACTATTGATCTCTCATGCTTCACTTAGATTATTTTGAGAGTCGTTAATAGCATGGTAATTTGCATAATGTTAATATACTTGGTATTCAAGATATGTGAACCTTTCTTTTGAGTGAATTGAATACCAAGATAAGTTTGATGCTTGATAATTGTTTTGAGATATGGAGGCGATAATATCAAAGTCGTGCTAGTTGGGTGATTATGAATTTGAGAAATACTTGTGTTGAAGTTTGCAAGTCCCGTAGCATGCACGTATGGTTAAAGTTGTGTAACAAATTTGAAACATGAAGTGTACCTGGCTTGTGCATCCTTATGAGTGGCGGTCGGGGACGAGCGATGGTCTTTTCCTACCAATCTATCCCCCTAGGAGCATGCGCATAGTACTTGATTTTTTGATGACTTCTAAATTTTTGCAATAAGTATATGAGTTCTTTTGACTAATGTTGAGTCCATGGATTATACGCACTCTCACCTTTCCGCCTTTGCTAGCCTCTTCGGTACCGTGCATTGCCCTTTCTCACCTTGAGAGTTGGCGCAAACTTCGCAGTGCATCCAAACCCCGTGATACGATACGCTCTATCACACATAAACCTCCTTATATCTTCCTCAAAACAGCCACCATACCTACCTATTATGGCATTTCCATAGCCATTCTGAGATATATTGCCATGCAACTTCCACCATCATCATCATGACATACATTACTTTTGTCATATTTCCATTGCATGATCATGTAGTTGACATCGTATTTGTGGCAAAGCCACCATGCACTATTTTTCATACTTGTCACTCTTGATTCATCGCACCATCCCGGTACACCGCCGGAGGCATTCATATAGAGTCATATCTTGTTCTAAGTTTCGAGTTGTAATCCTTATGTTGTAATCAATAGAAGTGTGATGATCATCATTATTAGAGCATTGCCCAAATAAAAAAAATAAAGGCCAAAAAAAAGGACCAAAAAAAGAAAAGAAAAGGGCAATGCTACTATCTCTTTTTCCACACTTGTGCTTCAAAGTAGCACCTTGTTCTTCATCTACTGAGTCTCATATATTGTGCTTCAAAGTAGCACCTTGTTCTTCATGTAGTGAGTCTCATAAGTTGTCTTTTTATACTAGTAGGAATTTTTCATTATAGAACTTGGCTTGTATATTCCTACGATGGGCTTCCTCAAATGCCCTAGGTCTTCGTGAGCAAGCAAGTTAGATGCACACCCACTAGTTTTCTTTTGTTGAGCATTCATAGCTCTAGTGCATCCGTTGCATGGCAATCCCTACTCCTCATGTTGACATCAATTGATGGGCATCTCCATAGCCCGTTGATTAGCCTCGTTAACGTGAGACTTTCTCCTTTTTTGTCTTCTCCACACAATCCCCATCATCATATTCTATTCCACCCATAGTGCTATATCCATGGCTCACGCTCATGTATTGCGTGAAGGTTGAAAAAGTTTGAGATTATTTAAGTATGAAACAATTGCTTGGCTTGTCATCGGGGGTATAGAAGTTGGGAACATCTTTGTGTGACGAAAATGAAGCTTAGCCTAACTATATGATTTTGTAGGGATGAACTTTCTTTTGCCATGTTATTTTGAGAAGACATGATTGCTTTGATTAGTAAGCTTGAAGTATTATTATTTTTGTGTCAATATGAACATTTGTCTTGAATCTTTCGGATCTATATATCCATATCACAAATAAGAAGTTTTACATTGAAATTATGCCAAAGTATCACTCCGCATCAAAAATTCTTTTTTTATCATTTACCTACTCGAGGACGAGCAGGAATTAAGCTTGGGGATGCTTGATACGTCTCCAACGTATCTATAATTTTTGATTGCTCCATGCTACTTTATCTACTGTTTTGGACTATATTGGACTTTATTTTCCACTTTTATATTATTTTTGGGACTAACCTATTAACCGGAGGCCCAACCCAGAATTGCTGTTTTTTGCCTTTTTCAGTATTTCGAAGAAACAAAATATCAAACGGAGTCCAAACGGAATGAAACCTTCGGGAACATGATTTTCTCATCAGATAAGACCCAGGAGACTTGGACCCTCCGTCAAGAAAGCCACGAGGCAGTCACGAGGGTGGAGGGCGCGCCCCCTACCTCGTGGGCCCCTCGAAGCTCCACCGACATACTCCTTCCTCCTATATATACCTACGTATCCCCAAACGATCAGAATGGGAGACAAAAACCTAATTCCACCGCCGCAACCTTCTATATCCACGAGATCCCATCTTGGGGCCTGTTCCGGAGCTCCGCCGGAGGGGGCATCCACCATGGAGGGCTTCTACATCAACACCATAGCCCCTCCGATGAAGTGTGAGTAGTTTACTTCAGACCTTCGGGTCCATAGCTAGTAGCTAGATGGCTTCTTCTCTCTTTTTGGATCTCAATACAATGTTCTCCCCCTCTCTTGTGGAGATCTATTCGATGTAATCTTCTTTTTGTGGTGTGTTTGTTTAGACCGATGAATTGTGGGTTTATGATCCAGTATTATCTATGAAAAATATTTGATTTTTCTCTGAATTCTTTTATGTATGATTGAGTTATCTTTGCAAGTCTCTTCGAATTATCCTTTTTTGGTTTGGCCAACTAGATTGGTAGTTCTTGCAATGGGATAAGTGCTTAGCTTTGCGTTCAATCTTGTGGTGTCCTTACCGAGTGACAGAAAGGGTTGGAAGGCACGTATTGTATTTTTGCCATCGAGGATAACAAGATGGGGTTTTTATCATATTGCATGAATTTATCCCTCTACATCATGTCATCTTGCTTAAGGCGTTACTCTATTTTTACTTAATACTCTAGATGCATGCTGGATAGCGGTCAATGAGTGCAGTAATAGTAGTAGATGCAGAATCGTTTCGATCTACTTGTTTTGGACGTGATGCCTATATACATGATCATTGCCTAGATATACTCATAACTATGCTCAATTCTGTCAATTGCTCAACACTAATTTGTTCATCCACCGTAGAATACTTATGCTCTTGAGAGAAGCCACTAGTGAAATCTATGGCCCCCGGGCCTATTCTCATCATATCAATCTCTATCACTTTATTTACTTTCTTTGTTTTTACTTTGCCTTTTACTTTTCACTTTGCATCTATCTATCAAAAATACCAAAAATATGATTTATCATCTCTATCAGATCTCACCCTCGTAAGTGACCGTGAAGGGATTGACATCCCCTAAGCGTTGGTTGCGAGTAGCTATCGTTTTGTGTAGGTACGAGGGACTTGTGCGTGGTCTCCTACTGGATTGATACCTTGGTTCTCCAAAACTGAGGGAAATACTTATGCTACTTTGCTGCATCATCCTCTCCTCTTCGGGGAAATCCAACGCAGTGCTCAAGAGGTAGCACCTGCTCAGCCGCCTGCTGAGCCGCCCGCTCAGCCACTTGATGTATTCTATCTTGATCTACTAGGTTAAGGGCTCCATGGCGTGCCGGGTCATGCTCGCCTGGCTGATTACGACGCCGGACATTGCTCGAAACATCCGCTGAGTCCATGTGCCTGCTATAACTCGCGCTTCGGCTAGGACGAGGGGTTTAGTGGACCCTGTCCCAGCTGTACGAGTACGCCTCCTATTGTGCTAAAGTCATCTGAAGAAGTTCTCTGACCCGACGGGTTTCAACTGCCGCCGCCGCAATCATGTTCTCCAATGGATTGGAATAGTGACCCGATGGTGTCGGCGCGTACTGTGGTGCAGCAGTATTCATGCGGGGAGGCCCCATCACCTGCGGCTGAACCGGTGCGCCGACCTCGGGTGTTGCAACTCGGTCTACCTCAGTACGCGAGGAGAGCCACGGCGGGTTACTGGGTCCTGCATCGGGTGTGTGAAAGAGGTTTCATGGATCATAAACTGAAGGGAGTCGAGACTGAGTCTTCTGGTATCTTCTCCTCATTACCTCATTGGAAGCGTTATGATCCTGCATGAGCCGGAAATGGCTGCGCTTGAATCCGCTGAGCCTGAGAGTCCACAGCCGCCCGCTCTGCGGTCATCCTGATATCTTTCGCTGCCAGGTTTTCCTTAGCCTGCACTATATCCAGCTTTAACTGCGCCACTTCCGCATCATGTTTAGCTTGATCCGTCGGGTTGACCACGGCGATTAACAGAGCGGTCATCTTATCTGTGAGATCAATCAGCACCTGAGCCGGCGAGCGCGCAGGGCCTCCTGCCCCCGGCTGCTACTGACCCGGAGGTTATGGCTGCCGCGGTTGTGGAGTCTTGGATAGGTTTTCTGCCAGCCATGAAGATTCCAACCCTGCTCGGCGGCTCGAGGAAATCCGGAATACTGCTGCTATCAGAACAGCCCCCAAGCCCGCCGTCTTGCAGTTGATACAACGAATCTATCTCACCTGTGGACGATTTAGCATCAGAGTAGATGGCCGTCTCACCACCAGAGGCAGATCCTTCAGAGAGCCCTCTGTGGGTGCATCCCACGAAGGCACACTTCACAGCAGGCGGAGCTCGGGTGGGTCTCGCATACTGAGTCATCTCGATGAGGTCGGTGCGGATGTCCGGCTTAGGGCCGGGCTCGCCGATCTTGCCGATGAAGACGTGAATTCTGATGAGGACATGACTACCTTGGATATGACCAAAAATATTGCATATATGCATACTTGTCAGGTGATTTCTAGTGCAAACTATTCAATAATCTATTTATGTTATCCAGAACAAAAATACTTCACACACTTTTGTGTTTTGTCTAATTGCAGGTGTATGGGACATTTGTACAATCCACATATGAAGATAAGGAAGAAAGAGATGTTTATTTGCTGTCCAAAAAGTTCTCTCACGTTACTTTTGGCCCAAGAGAAGATAGAGTCCAAGTCTCTCATGTTCTGGATTCAGATTCGGACTGCACAGACACACCTGACTCAAAACGCACACAAGTTTTTCATACGGACTCCGAATTGGGTGATTCTTTTTTTGTTGGAAACTAGATTTCGTGCAATTTCCAACCCAATTGGAATCACCTTCAAATTCGTCCGGAGCGTTGAGTTGTGGACGAAACAATCTGATGCTGCAGCAGAATCCGAGTCAAACTACAAGTCCAAAGGTGTTACATCACCTCCACTTGGGCCCATTGGCCTTGTACGACCAAGATTTAGTTTTAGGCTGCCTTGGGACGTCCTCCCACCTCCTTGGCCGCCATCCCTTGCTCCTATATAAGTAGATCCATCTAGTAGCTTTTCCTTGGGATTTGTTTAGTTAAAAGTTAGCCATTGCAACTTCGTGTACTTCGATTGTGTCCAACGACCAGACCAAGACCGCTTCCGGATCCCCACCATTATCAATACTTCATATATATTTGCAATATTCAGATTGCTTTATCATACTCTTGCTCGTTCTTCGATTGCTTGCAGGAATAGACCTTCCTGGTCAGGCTGACCGTGCTTCCACCAAATCGATAGTTATCAACTACTAGGCATACTATGACAACCACATCCGTTGTTGTCAGGACTACATCACCTCCACCATGTGACACATCGCCCCCAAGAGTGGCTACATCATCTGAGTTGATCATAAGAGGTAATGACAAAGGTACTGATCTTCCATCTCTACATGAGAAAGATGAATGCCTTGTCAATTTGAATGCACCATCTGATGAGCTACCCACTACTTTGATCACACCACCTATTTTAGAGGACTACGTTGATAATTTGACTTTGCCATGTGATCAAACAACTGAAATACCAACAATTTTGAGTGCACCCATTGAATTAACTATTGATGCAAAAGAACCAATGTTTAATCATTTTAATATGACATCTAATCTTGGTGATGATTCTGTGTTGAATGACTTATTGCATGTTTGCTTATTTAAGCATGTTGTAGCATGTAAATTTGATGCAAGTAAGGTTTATTTACCAATGTTGGGATGGTTTAATGATGAACATTGTCAATCTTTTGAAATGAATAAGAGCTTCACTTATATGTGCAAACTGAGTTGCAATATTTTCATGCCTTCTACTTCTTGTGCTAATTTTTTGGCTTTAGATTTTATGAACTATGCAAGTTACTCATCTATTCATGTTTCATATATGCAAAAATCAAGGGAAGTAAAATTGGATGACATATACATATACAATATGTACACCTTGTCTCTTTTGTTAGCCACATTTCAGATTAAGCAACGCCGAGGACGGCTTTATTTTCAAGAAGGGGAGGATGATGAGGACATGACTACCTTGGATATGACCAAAAATATTGCATATATGCATATTTGTCAGGTGATTTCTAGTGCAAACTATTCAATAATCTATTTATGTTATCCAGAACAAAAATACTTCACACACTTTTGTGTTTTGTCTAATTGCAGGTGTATGGGACATTTGTACAATCCACATATGAAGATAAGGAAGAAAAAGATGTTTATTTGCTGTCCAAAAAGTTCTCTCACGTCACTTTTGGCCCAAGAGAAGATAGAGTCCAAGTCTCTCACGTTCTGGATTCAGATTCGGACTGCACAGACACACCTGACTCAAAATGCACACAAGTTTTTCATACGGACTCCGAATTGGGTGATTCTTTTTTTGTTGGAAACTAGATTTCGTGCACTTTCCAACCCAATTGGAATCACCTTCAAATTCGTCCGGAGCGTTGAGTTGTGGACGAAACAATCTGATGCTGCAGCAGAATCCGAGTCAAACTACAAGTCCAAAGGTGTTACATCACCTTCACTTGGGCCCATTGGCCTTGTACGACCAAGATTTAGTTTTAGGCTGCCTTGGGACGTCCTCCCACCTCCTTGGCCGCCACCCCTTGCTCCTATATAAGTAGATCCATCTAGTAGCTTTTCCTTGGGATTTGTTTAGTTAAAAGTTAGCCATTGCAACTTCGTGTACTCGTTTGTGTCCAACAACCAGACCAAGACCGCTTCCGGATCCCCACCATTATCAATACCTCATATATATTTGCAATATTCAGATTGCTTTATCATATTCTTGCTCGTTCTTCGATTTCTTGCAGGAATAGACCTTCGTGGTCAGGCTGACCGTGCTTCCGGCATCGTCAATAACCTCAGGAGATTGGTTTAGCGATTGCTAAGGCGCAACATCATGCACGTTTGTAGTCGGATCGTCAAAGTCGTCTCCACCAAATCGATAGTTATCATCTCATCGAAAGATCGGGACACCCCGCCTCTATCAAATTCTGTCGAAGGGGACCCGGTACCCGTACTCAATTGAGCCGGCGTCGAGGCCCTAGCCTGCATCATCGATGTAGAGCTTGCCGCGAGGACTCTTGGTCATCCGGCCCACAGCGTATCCCTTGAACCCGTCGAAGATGCCCTTCAAGAACTCAAATCCACCATGCGCTGGCCCCATGGTGGGAGCCAACTGTCGTGGAATTGTCATGGCAGATGTCCTAGTGAAAGGACTTAGTCGTGGAGCCATCGCAACTAGGAAGCTTAAAGGGGTTAATCGGGACAAGGGACACGAGGTTTATACTGGTTCGGCCCCTTACGGTGAAGGTAAAAGCCTATGATCCAGTTTTGAGTGGGATTGCTTATGTCTCGATAACCAGGGGGCGAATCGCTTGACCTAGTTCTCAAGCTGATGTTACTTGCCCTGAACCGCCGCCGGGTCGTCAATTTATATACAGAGGTCGACGCTCAGCGGCTCTACAGAGTCCCGGCCAGCTCATAAACAATGTCCGGCTCGGTCTCTTAACTATTCTTGCCTTACAATACAAGTCACGCATACATGGTAGTTTCTCACTACGGCCTTAAGTCGCCTCTGGGCTTTGGGCCCTTAACTAAACTGCAATCTCTACCCTGGGCCTTGGTCTTCAAAAATATTTGTAAGTATAACCCGGCCCCTCCTGGGCGGGTCATACCAATAGCTATATCACCAACAGATAGGAAAAACACAGGAATAGGATAGGAATGCACATGGGAAACAGAGCACTTGTGAGCACATGATTTTTGTCAAATTGGGTATGTGGTTCACAGGAATTTCAAGAGCAGGGGAATGCAAAGAAACATGGCCAAAATAAAGTGAAACCATATGAAAGTGTGTACAGTTAGAATGTTATTCTGCCACTAATGCACTTGGTCTTGTTTTCATGCATAGGATTTTGAAAAGTAGGTCCAGGTGGATATTTTGCTCCATTCCTCTCAACTAAATGCATGAATAATTGAATAGTAGAGTGTTATAGGAAAATTTCCTATTCCTGTGTTTTTCCATTGAACCAAAATAGCCCTAATGGATTGACATGAATGTAGAGTAATAAGTGATGCGACAAGTGTACAACCTCTTTGCCGTAGCCATGTCGACCTCAGCATCACTGGGTTGGTCGCTGAAGAAGTTGAGGCAGAGGTGGCTGTTGGAAGTGTGGAGGAAGAACTGAGGAATCTATAGACGGTGTCCCGGGCACTGCTCTGTTGTGATGGATAGTTTCATCATTGGAGCAGCTCCGACGAGCCGTAAGACATCGAGGCTGAAGCAGCACAAGACAAATATCGTTAATCTCAAGTGGGGTTCTAATAGTATCTCTAATAGATGATGTAAAATACATTGCCAAAAGAAGATAGATGTACAATTTACATCACCAAAAACCACCGGACTACTACGGATGAGGTAAAAACTGTTGACTTTGAACTTAACTGTCGAAACTAAAATTTACTGTGGAATCTGAATGTTACTGTCGAAACTGAACGCAATGGTAGTAGAGAGGCACTTCACATGTAGTTTAGGGAGGGCATATGGTTCATCTTCAACCTGCACCCGCCTGAGCCACCAGCCACCACCGGCCGAACCGCCGGCCCCCGCCGCCCGTGGCCGGTGGCGCTCCCGCACCGCCTCGCCGCCCAAAACTACTCCCCA
>NC_041389.1:212892769-212913526 GCF_002162155.2 Triticum dicoccoides | reverse complement strand
ACCGCCCCCACCCTGAACCTTAAGATAGATAGTGGGGTACCTCTCCGGTGAGCCCCCTCCCCACTGTGGGTGGTTCTTCCTTAACTCTGGCATGCCCCCCACCCCCTGAAAATCGACTGACCCAAAAGTTAATTCAGTCGACTAAATTAAGTGTAGCTAAATCGGAGCAGAGCAGCAGCAATAGCGCGAGTGAGCGAGAGCTGGAGCAACAGCAGCGGCGCGAGCGAGCGAGTGAGAGATGGAGCAGCAGCAGATCCGGCTGGTATGGACGCCGCCGTCGAAGGGGCCTCGCACTGGGGGAGGGTCGCCGTGGAGATGTCGCCCGCGGCGCCGGTTTTGAGGTAGCGGCGCCATGGGGGTGCGGGATGGAGCACCGTCGGTGCCGGGAGGTCAAGTTAAGGAGAAGGTGCGATGTGATGAGTGTAGAACCTCTTTGGTGGCGCCAAGTAGGCCTCGGCTTTGTCCGAGGTGTCGGTGAGGATGTTGCGGTTCTGGTGGAGCAGGTTTAGGCGGCGCTGTGGGGATGGAGCAGCCGCGATAGATGAGGCGATCGTCGGAGCAGCTCCTTGGAGGTGGAGGACGGGGCGGCTGAACCGGCAGGACGACGAGATGGACGAGGATCCTCATCCAAGGATGTGGATGAGGGACGTCGAGCTGTTGAGGTGGACGACTTCGTCGGGGAATAGGCTCCGGCTGGGCAGCGGTGAGGCGGTGGATGGAGGAGAGTGGGGTTTCGATGCTGGAGCGGAGAGGTTATGGCGTCGTGGGATTTCGAATGGTGAAGAGGAGGCGATGAGAGGGGGAACCATGACTTAGGGACGCGCTTGTCGAAAATGTAGGGTGTGTTACAAAAGTACCCCCACCGAAACTAGCGGCCCTTTCGGCTCGCGGTTAGAAGGGGATTTCACGTGTCAGGATTTGGCAGCTGGAGGCAATTTTCGCACGCGTCGTAATTTCAGGATAGCAAGGCGCGGATTGTGAAGGCGTGAGTTTTGGGAGCACGATATCTAAATTTTCAGGATATAACAAGGCGTGCATTGAATTTTAGGCACATTCCTAACGTGTAATATTGTACTTGTACGGACCAAATCAATTCACACTTCCCTCAAAGAAAAAAATGAAAAAATAAAACTATTCACACCACACAAAGAGAGTCTTGTCCTGTTTTACTATACAAATGCTATTCAAAGCTATGAATCCATGTTATGTCCAGTTAAAAATTTGTTGTCTGTATAATGCATGTAACCTAGTCATACGAACATTTTAGTGCATTCCAAATGTCTATACTACCGCTGCAATTCAAACTAAATTTGAATTTGTTTCTCTATTTGAATAAAAATCTACAATCATGATTGTTGCCAACTTCAACCATCATTCGTGTATTACCTTAACAACACACCACATGATTACTATAGAGATAGATATGAACTATCTGTACTATATGAACTCGAATTCAATTTTTTGAATACACTTGATGTTGATTCCAAATAATAGTACATTTGATGTACTAACTAGATATTCACAATCTAAACCATGTTCCCTACACACACCGTGCTTATCACACAAAGTATAGTGCCTCGCCCCCTACATTATGACAAGTATTTAGCCATGAGCTGTAAAAGCCACACATTATCCCAAATTATAATCAATGTTCTATATATTATATGTAGTACTAGAAAGATGCCCATGCATTCCACAAAACATCAAGATGATCGAGGGGAGGCCTTATTTGCAAATGTGGAGAGGGATGTGGGTATCTTTTTCAAAATTGCCATAGTTTCCTTCCTACCCGTCAGATATAAATCAGACGGCCTATATTGCAGGATGGCAGGCACACCATCATCAACAACTCTGCTTTTTATAAGAGTAGAGATAAAATATATTATTTGTACTACAACATGTTCATAACCACACCATGTGTATCACCCTTATATATATTCACGCATGCATCGGTTTAAAACACTATGATAAATTCTTCAAATATACAAATTCACTTTTTATAATGAATTATGATCTCTATTCGTCTTTTACACCCACACAATCCTCTTATCTTTTTAGCTAGCGCTAACTTTCTCTCATGCATGCACACGGCCACATCCCTCTCGCCCTTCCTCAGCATTCTCTAGCTCCATCGCGCAAATTCATCTTTTCACTTTAGGTCGTTCATCCATGGTGTGTGTAGGCCCCCATCCTCCTTCTTTACGGCACACATCGATCGACATGCCTCTCTAGTCAGGTGTGCCTACCACAAACACAAGCTTTCTCTCTTCTCTTCTCACCGTCCATGCCTCACCCCCACCCCTTTTTTCATCGATCTCACACTCGCACACTCCTTCCCCCTCGATACAGTATGCCTCTCGCACCACCTCCTAGATGCATCCCTCTCTCTCTATCCTTTTCTCTGGGCCTTATTTGCTTCTAACACATACATGCATGTATACCGATCAATCTCCCTACATATACCTAGGTCGACTTTAACTATTTCCCCCACCCATCAATCGACATACCTCACAAGTTATGTCTCTCCTTTCTCTAACAAAGGACGATTGATCTTCCTATATAGTTATGTCTGCTTACCACAGCCATATCGTCCCCCCTCATCATTCGTGCATGCCTCCTGACCTGTCTCTCACACGCACATGCACAGACAGGCAACCATCCCCTCTCTTATTGATATTGCAAGTGTGCCCTCCGTTTGTCTAGCAAGCCTCTCCCACCATTTGTTAGAAGCAACTCCACCACCAACCCCTCCGACACTCTTGCTCTGTATCTCTCCCAACCTTATTCCTCTCCTACACATATGCATGGATGTCGGTCGATCTCCCTCAATACATAAGGTAGGTCTCTCTCCTCCTCCACACATATACCAGCCATTGTATCTCTATAGTTAATTCGGTCTCCCCCACCCCCCCACCCCACCACACACCGATAGTTGAGCGATGTAGGTAGGTATCCATGCCACAGAGACAAACTGCACATGTCCCCTCTCACGTTCCAGTAGGCCAGCCACCCTATATCTATGACATGGGCTCACATAAATTTGAAGGTACTCTTTATCGATCGCGCGTGTGCACACACACACACATACACACACTATCCCTCTCTTTGATTCTATGGATACCTCAAGCCGGTGATACCTCCACTCTCTTCTCGTGGATCACCCCCTCTATATATATGATATATCCAGGACTCTATTTCACACACATTGCATATGTTACATTTTTTGATTGAAATATCATTGACACATATTGCTTGCCTATTTCTCAGCCCCCCCCCCCAAAATACACTCACGAACCCACACACTATATCTCTACATTTTTATCTCTCTCACACAACCCCACGTAGGTGGTGTACATACACAAAGAGAGGTGCACGTACTCACGCTTCGTGCCCAGCCACACCCACGAGGGTACACGATGGAGCTCATTTATGTACGAAATGGCAGCCCACATGCTAATTTCAGCGCGTGTAGCGGTTTTTTACCTATAGAGGTCGTGTACCACGCATGCACGAAACAAAGTTCGACTTGATGTGTTGGTGAATTATTCTTAAATAAAGTTACATCGCACATACACAGAATATAAAACGATTTTTATGGATAAAAAGGTAGTCTGCTCCACTATATACAATGGAGCCTGCCTGCCGGGGTTTGTCTCTCTTTAGAGTATCTCACACAAGGAGGCGGTGGCCTCTCTCTCTCTCGCCATTGGTCACTGATCCAACCGCATCCTGTCTGCCGGCGAAAACGAAGGATGTGCATCGTTTCTCCATTCGATGGCGCCGAGGCAGCTCGTCCCGATCTGCGGTACCCGCCGTTCACTCTGACCAAGCTCCGGCACAGTAGGGCCTACGCCACCTGCTCACTGCCATAGTATGGGCAGATCCCAACCGCTGCCGCTCTCCTAGTTAAATCCCGATGACCTCCAGGTATCCCCTCCGGCCTTGCTCTACTGCCCGTCTTCCCACGTCGCTGCATGTGGAAAATCTTGCATGTGGATCTTCCATAGTTCTTTGCCCAAAACGTAGCTCGTCCGGCATACTTTCCATATCGTAATCTCGTCCTCACACCGTTTTAGACAAACACAACCGTGTTGTTATCTTCCCTTAGGACAAGGAATATGCTTCCTTTTTGTCGTCGTATGTGTCATCAGCTGTTACTGTCCAGTAAATGTTTCCTTTCTACCTCTTTTTTGCAAACAGGGCTATCCATTTCACCTCGTTGCTATTGCGACCTTTTGGTGAACTACACATACCACTTTTTTCTTAAGAGTGTTTTCTGCAGTTGTACTAAAATATAACAGGGGCAACGTTTCTACATTTCAGTGCGACTGCACAAAGGTAGATTGGTTTTGCTCTATCCTCCTCATCCAACTCCGAGCCTAATATTCTCCAACTATTTGCTTAATCTTCTCCAACTAGTTAGTCTTAAGAGAGACTACAAAGGTGACCAACTTTTATTTGTGTGTTTATTGTTTCATCAACAGTCCTCTATTATGGTAATCACACTTAATATCTTTGGAATAGGGACGCTCAGCTCCAGACAGCTACTTTTTCCCAACATGCCTTGCTGATTTGGACAGAGCTGGGGGGAGTTGCTGCCAATGAAAGCATGGATCAGTTTTAATATAACACCTTCTCACAACTTTGTCTTCAGTTGTGCTGTAAATATTAGCTCTGATATGCTAATCATTGAGATGCATTAGCATGGAAGTTAGTTTTTTATTCTGAAAGAGCATGGGTGGCAAGACACACGAAACAAAAGCTGAAAGCTTAGAGCGTTGTACAATTTCATGTCACTAGAAAATTATTTGTATAGTACGTCAGTTATGTAAACAAATGCTGCAAGCTTGATAGCATTGTCAGAAGCCTCTTCTGCATCCGGGTCCATGTGCCATGCACAAAATTATACTTCCTCAGTTCCTAAATATTTATCTTTTTACAAATTTCAAATGGACATATTTTAGAGTGTAGATTCGCTCATTTTTCTTCGTATGTAGTCACTCGTTGAAATCTCTAGAAAGACAAATACTCCGTAGTATATCTAAGAACAGAGGGAGTAGTGCACAACCGCATGGGAGACTCAGCCCGGTCGTTGTGCCACACTAATAGTGAGTAATGAGCAGTCAAATCATAAGCCCCACCTTTCCCACTATAAGTTGTTCTGAAGAAGCAACCATCAATATGCTCTTCTTTGAATCCGCCCATATTACTCCCTCCGTCACTGTTTATAGAGAGCGCTTAAAAAAATAATCTCTGGGACCAAGGCGACTAGCAATTGGCATGAAAAATAGCATTGGTAGTTGGCACGACGTCTATTACTAGAGGAAATAATGTGTACACACATGCATGCAGTGCTTCCACCCCGGGTACACACATGCATGCACTTACTCGACTCCGCGTACACACGTAGTACATCGAGAGAAAATTGTGGACTTGATTGCAGTTACCATGACCTAATTAATTGAGAATTAAACCAAACGCATCTAAAGTCTCTCTGGTGGTGGAAATGCATGGAGAGAAATGCATCAGAATGAAGCACGCCCTATAAACTGTGATGGATGGAGGAACAGTATGAAGGTGCAAAACCAAGTACGTGTATGTCCAGTCGGTCAACTCACTTCCTCTTGGCATATCACTGACATGTGGGACCGGAGTGTGAGCAAACCGATCTCAATTGATGGCAAAATGGCCAACCCGCCGTTTCTTGAAAGAGACGAGGAGCGAGAACACACAGACGGGCTCGCACGCAGGCCAAGATATATTCGAGCATGGTTGATCGATATCATCATTACCACGGAGGCCAAGATATATTCGAGCATGGTTGATCGATATCATCATTACATGTTCGGTGTTTTTTAATACTACTATTGGGCTGCCGTTTTCCGCACTTATCCCGAATAAATGTGTACTTTATCAGAGATTAAAATAAAATAAGAGTACAGATGCTCCACCATGCGGTTCTAATAGTAGTACTACCCGTACTACTAAAACTTGCGCTTGGCTCTTCGCCTCTTCGTGAAGTCGAACAATGGTGGTACTCCGCATGTTGGGTACTACAATGTATGCCTCTGGCAATCTGACACCGAATGAACTGCTGCATGTCCATCGCCTAGGCGAGGGTAGGATGCATTAGTCAGAAGCTTCTCCTCATCCTGCGAGCCACCAGGCTTGAGGTAGACAGAGTGGGCGTAAGCGAGCTTCACCTTGTCTTGGAAGCTTCTTCTCATTTTGCAAGTTGACGAGACACATCAAAAAGTAGTGGTAGTCCATACTCCCTCCTTTCCGCTTAATATGGCTTAATCTTTTTGGCGGGTAATTGAGAGAGCTTTATTCATATATAAGCAATCTTAGGACGATCAGCCAAGAGACTGGTCACTAGGAAGCAAGGTACCCCGCAAAAAAGAAGGAAGCAAGGTGTTTCATCAAGCCAGCTCTCGGTCACATTCAAAGTGCAGCAAGCACGGTTCGCACAAAGATGTGCCGCAAGGTTTGTTGACATGTTTACATGCTGAATAACAAAAAAGAGAAAATATTACCGAGCGCTCCTATTTGTAATAGGATATGAGCCAGAATTAAGTGAGAATTGTGGTGAGTCTTCCATGCAATCAACTTCCATTATCACATGCGAGAAACCTCGAAGAGAAACAAATGTGTTGAAGATTGCTTTATCACATTTTAAAATAAAAAAATAAGAGTGCAGGCGGTCCTCCATCCGGATCCTAGTAGTAGTACTTACCTCTATAGTAGTAGTACTAGTACTAGTAAAATTTGCGCTTGGTTGTTCGCCTCTTCGGGAAATTGAATAATGGTACTAGTACAGTGTATGCTTCTTGCAATCTGACAGCGAATTAACTGTTGCACATCCACCACCCGAGCGAGGGAGAGCTTGCATTAGTCAAAAGTTTCTCCTTGTCCTGCGAGCCACCGCGCGCAAGCTTCTCATGTCCTACAAGCTTCTCCTTGTTCGGCAAGTTGACGGGACACAACGAAGTAATGCTAGCCCATACTGCCTCCTTTCCGGTTAATATGGCTTAATTTCAAATGAGATAAATACACTGTTTGTCACTGTATATTTGTGAAAATATGGTTAGTGGAATATGCTCATTGCACTCAATATATACATTTTCTGGTGTTTATACGTTCACTAGCTCACCCTGGCTGAGTATGTGTGTGCATGCACGTGTAGGTTGAGCACTTGAGCATGACCGTGTGTGTTCCTTAGTGTGCTCGGACATGCATGCATTAGGGCGTCGCGCACGTTTTTGCGTCCATGTGTACATGTGACTGTTGCATCCATGCACGAGGTTGTAGTCCCTTACATTCAGATGTTCATAACTCAATGCTTTGTCCAAACGTTGCATGCAAGGTTTAATCATTCATTGTTCACGCATGCATTCCCAATATTAATACGTTGGTAAAGACAATTTCTTGAGGAAAATGAGCCCACGAATTGAGTACAAAGGGGACCAATAAGCCAGGACGGAGAGAGTGCAAGTAGTGAACCGGAAGAAGGAAGTAGGTACTAGTAGTACTACGTAACAACGTGCAGTAACAAAATTCCTTTATGCGCATCTTGTCTACGTGTCATGCAAGAAAATAGAGATAAGTACAAGTGAGACTCAGGAACGGTCATACACGTAGGGGGAGTACGTGTATGGGCCACTAAGGAGCAGTCAAATCACATAGTAAGTTAGCCGGAAGAAGCAACGATCATTTCACTCTTCAATGACAGGTACACAATATAAAATGGTTGATATGGAGAGAAAAAGAAAACTACTATATATACACTAGTAGGAGCGTAAGCTACATGCCTGCTTGCTTGGGTTGCTCTCTTCACAAGCATAGAACAACGGTTGCCACACTGCTGGTTAGAGATCCGGCCTGATCCCGCCGCTAGGGGAAAGGAACGATGTTCTGCGTAGACGTCGTCGACATCGGCGAGGGTGAAAACCCACAGTCGGCGCATCCCAATCAGGGGTCCCCGTGGTATGGGCTGATGCCGCCTCCTAACCGCCCTTCTAGCTACAGCCCAACGTCCCAGGTACATCTTCCTTTTGGAGCCGGCTTGCTCCACTGCCGCAGCTCCCCATGTAGCTCCATCTCCATGTCATTCTTTCTCTACTTCTACCGGCTTCTATTTGTGATAAGTTTATGTCTCATGAACTAGTGCCAGTACTATTATTCTAATCACAATTCTTCAATATCTTTCCCATCAGGGATGCTCAGCTCGATTTTAGTGGAACTGCACAAAAGCATCGTATGATCCGAGGGTGAGCCGTCTTTCCTTCGACAGGTTCTACCTAGCCAGGAAATTAAATCATGTTTAGGGTTTAGGGTTTAAGTCGTAGTGACCCCATCAGTAGTTTTTCTTTTGTACACACTCTGACAACTTTTGTCTTCACTTGTGAAGTAAATATTGGCTATGATCTGTGAATCATTGAGATGCATCAGCATGCGTGTTAGTTTTCCTTTGTATTTGATGGAATGTTGTAACGGGGCAACCTTGGAGTAGGAATGAAAATGGAGTGGAAAGTTTTCGTTTTTCTGGAGAAAAAATGGAAACGGAGAGAAACCAACGTTCGTTTCGTTGGATCGCGCCATCGAGCAAAACCAACGTTTAAATCACGTCTGTCGCGTTTGTGTCTCACCCTCCTCCACGACTCAACTCCACACGGTCGCTCGGCATGCCACTCACCGCAAACCGAGTATACGATAACTTTTCTTCCTGCTTGTCAATGGATTGCGCCATGGAGTACTAGCAATACTGGAAGAGATTGACGAGTTGGGGGAGGACAGCTAGCTGTAGCATGGACTCCTAAGAAATTTTTAAATGCATGTTGTGGCCCGCTATTGCGACCTTTGAATGTGGAGCAGTCGCGTGCAACGGGAAGCGTTACGGGTGACGCTCTCTCGGCCAGTGTGCCGCTTCAATGCCAGCGCCAGTGGAGAGGTCGCGTCCGCTCTGGCCGGACATGAATGCGGCACTGACCATTTCACGTGGGAAGCAGACGCGGGTGATGAAGAGGGTTTGGGTTGGTCAGGAGCGGGAGTGGCGGCGGTCCGGTCGCCCGCAAACAAGAGATGTTGTATGTTAATATTGTTGCATATATAATTAACAACGTAAATAATGTGCCAGTTGGACAAATATGATTGGAGATGGAAATGGAATTTTACGTAAACATGGACATGCATGTCTATGTCTATGTGTGTGTGCGCGACGACTCTCGCGACCTCGAAGCGGGGGCGTGTTTTTGATTGAATGCGATGGAGAGATTTTTTTTACTCGATTGTATATATAGCCTCTTGTTTGATAGGGTTTCTCGCGTCTTGCTCTCTCACCCTCTCCATACCAAAATAAGATGATAGTGTACACTCTATCTCTCTCCTCACCGGTGGTCATAGATCCGACCAAATCCCGTCCGCTGTGGGAGGTGAGGAGGTGCAGCGTTGACCTTGTCGCCACCGGCGATCGAGGAAACCGATGCGCACCATCCTCTCGGAGCCGGCGCTGGCACGGACAAAGGTCCTCCGCACCCTTGTTCGCTGCCATCGTGTGGGCAGATCTAGGCCGCCCGCCTAAGCGACATCTCGCCCACCTGTGGTATAACTTCTTGTACTGGTCTAGCTCCCCAGGTCGCTGCATGCGGGTTTTCTTCTACGCAACTACTCCCCAGCTCGCCATGTACAGTAGCTAGGGTTCGTTGGCTGGTCCAACATCGCCTACTATTATAGAGGAAATGCCACTCAAAAAGTTGTCCTGGTTTATGCCTCGGTGGAGGTATACATGTTGTTTCGACAAAGAGTACATTGTGGTTGTGTGGTCATTGTTCATATGCTCCTATTGCTGCTGCTAATCTAATACTATCACTAGTTAAATGAAGAAATGCTTTTTTTCTCGGGTATCCTAGTTTAGTTCCCATCAACATAATCATGATGTTTCTGTTTGTTGGTTCACTTTTTATTAATTCTTATTGACAATTGAGATGTCATTGTTAATCTTGTACCACTGCCAAAACAAAGTAACAACACTATATCCCTTTTTTATATTTTTGCAAACAACGATGTGTATCTCCATACCTGGGCATGTCTTCCTCAATTTTAGTGGAACTGCAAAAAATTGGATGGCCATTGTTGGTCCGCCTCACTATCCTCTGCCATGTGGTTCTTCCTTCCTCGAGCTTGATTACTAAGAAGAAACAGACCACAGTGAGGATTTGTCGAACTTCATAGGTGCCTTACCCAAACTTGATGCCAAATGGATGATGCATCACCACGATAACCTATAGATGCTCATGGTTGCACCTCATGGTTGCATCAGCTGGTGGAGCTGATCGATTTTCAATGAAAAACAAGCTGTCTTCCATCAGTGGTCTTTGCTTGTTGCCCACAAAGATGATATCCTTCATCAGTTCACCTTGGTTGCGTTGGAGACACATTCGTCTTTCACGTTGGTGTAATTTTATCACACAATTGGCTATGAACCAAATGTTTCCTCGAAGAAGGATTGACGTTGGTACTAAGAGAATAAGTTTTGTATTGATTTCTAAGCCTTCTCACAACTTTGTCATCAGCTCCCCTGTAATTTTATTTGTCCAGCTATTAACTAAATATGTTGTTAGACTTTGATTAAAAAATGGTGTGGACTAACAACCCGGATCGACGTAGTAGCCCTCCATTTCGACTATCCATAATATATTTGATTGAAGTCAAACTTTGTAAAGTTTGACCAACTTTAGGCCGAACACAACATACCATAATTATTGAGAGAGGGAAAACTATACATACTCTCGGACCTTTCCAATAATTGAAATTAAAATTCTTTATTTGTACACACTCTCACACGTTTCCAATAATTTGGCACATGTGTGGTTGTTCACTTGATAGAGGGTAGTGTACCACACATGAAGGACAGGAAGCGCGACCAGGACGCGTGGATCGTTAGTTCATCGTAAGTAGTAGTTTTCTTCACTTGTACGTTAAATAAAGAGTTTTGTTTCATACTTACACAATTTAAAATGATTGTTATGGAGAGAATAAGAAAGCCACTCCACTATATGTTAGTAGTATACACGAGTACTACATGGACGCAGCTTGATTGACTTAGTGCACCTCCCTTTGGGTGTATGACAGGTGGGCCCAACTTGTGGTTGAGCCACCTGTCATAAGCCAAACGTAGGTGCAGTTAAGGCACCGGAGCTCAGTCCGTACTATATATGTAGTACTATATAAGCTGGAGCCTCAGCGCTTGTTCGCTAGGGTTTGCCCTCTCCACACTCTCGCCGCACTACATATATATACACACTAGAGGCTTAGTGTTCCTTTGCTAGGGTTTGCTATATTCACAGTCTCTCACCCTCTTTACCAGATCTAAACAAGATTGTGTTGTCCTCTGTCTCTCTCTCCCCCCTCACAGCTAGTGAAGGTACCGTCCGGATCCCGTCGCACCGGGAAGGGGAGGAAGTGCAGCATTCACTCTATCGCCTTCGGCGAGGGAGGCAATCCACTGCCAGTTGTGCTATTCTCTTTCACCCAGCGCCTGTGTGGGAGGCCACCAACCCCATCTTCCTCACTGTCGTACGTAGTGTGGGCAGATCCAGCCTCCCGCCGCACGTCTAGCCACATCCCGACGACCCTAAGGTATAACACTCTTTGAAAACGTCATTGCTCTAGCTGCATGCAGATCTTTTTCGATTCTATAGTCGAATCTAGGTCTTGGTTCAAAGAGGAAAGAAGGGTGCGGTGGGATGGAGCATGACTCTAGGACGTGGTTCTATGAGGAAAGGAGGGAGGGAAAGTAGTATAGACTGGCTATCCAGCCACTTTGTTCGTCGAAAGGGGAAAAAGTGGGTAACCCAGTACACGCATCTGTAAGGAGCCGATCTCTTTGTTGAAAAAGGAAAGAAACTAGAGGGTCGGTAGTTTGTGCAAGACTAAATTTGCTTCCCTCACATAGGAAAAAGGTTCAAAGAGAACAAATATGGGACCAATGCAGATATACTACTTGGCAACATACTCTGCATCACCCATTTATATGTGTGGACGCACATGGTGCTGGCATGTCCCATGTCCCATACAACTATTTTGCTGTTGTTAATCTAAGAATGCCGCTGGAAAAGTGAAGCAATGCCACTGTTAAAAGTAAATTACATTTTTAACGAATGTTGTTTTAAGAGAATGTCTCTGTTAATATGAATCAATGCAACCGTTTTAGAAATGCTACTGTCCTACTTTGTTTTCCATCAAGATATAGTTACATGCTTCTTTTTGTTGCCGTTTGTTTCATCCTCCTTTATTGGCCAGTATTTGTTTCCTTTTTTGCCTCTGTTAAAATAGGGATATCTATTTAACTTGTTGCTATAGCGAGTTTAAATGTCACACCGGCAACTTTGCTTGATTTCAGTGCAACTGCACAAAATGAGATTGGATTTCCTATTCGTGTTGGTAGATTCGTATTTTATCTTGTCTCATGAAAGGTCAATACAGGCCTTCATCCACATGATTGTGCAGTGTGCTTTGAGATGTTGTGCTGCTTGTATTGGTACTGTTTTAAAAAAATGTTGAATTGAAGCTATTGAATTGCTCTCTTTTCCCATTAAGTAGTGAACAAAAATGGGACTAACCCATACATGATGCTTGTTGCTTTGTTACAATAAACCCTGCATCACCCCCTTTATAAGTAGATGGAAGCACATGGCGTTGTTGCACCCACTCTCCCCAGGAACTGTTTATGCTTTTTGTTAATGTAATGACGCTGGTAAATTTAAGCAATGACACTCTCAGAATTAACTACTGAATCTTAGTTCAAAATTGCAACACTTGTTAGGGATCGGCGGGATTACCATTTTTGTGGCTGCATGTTTCATCCCCCTTTATTGGCCAGTAAATGATTCCTTATTTGCCTCTAATTAGGACATGACTACCTTGGATAGGACCAAAAATATTGCATATATGCATATTTGTCAGGTGATTTCAAGTGCAAACTATTCGATAATCTATTTATGTTATCCAGAACAAAAATACTTCACACACTTTTGTGTTTTGTCTAATTGCAGGTGTATGTGACATTTGTACAATCCACATATGAAGATAAGGGAAAAGGAAAAGTTTAGGTTGTGTTCAAAAAGTCCTCTCACGTCACTTTTGGGCCAAGAGAAGATAGAGTCCAAGTCTCTCACGTTCTGGATTCAGATTCGGACTGCACAGACATACCTGACTCAAAACGCACACAAGTTTTTCATACGGACTCCGAATTGGGTGATTCTTTTTTTCTTGGAAACTAGATTTCGTGCACTTTCCAACCCAATTGGAATCACCTTCAAATTCGTCCGGAGCGGTGAGTTGTGGACGAAACAATCTGATGCTGCAGCAGAATCCGAGTCAAACTACAAGTCCAAAGGTGTTACATCACCTCCACTTGGGCCCATTGGCCTTGTACGACCTAGATTTAGTTTTAGGCTGCCTTGGGACGTCCTCCCACCTCCTTGGCCGCCACTCCTTGCTCCTATATAAGTAGATCCATCTAGTAGCTTTTCCTTGGGATTTGTTTAGTTAAAAGTTAGCCATTGCAACTTCGTGTGCTTCGTTTGTGTCCAACGACCAGACCAAGACCACTTTTCGGATCCCCACCATTATCAATACTTCATACATATTCGCGATATTCAGATTGCTTTTATCATATTCTTGCTTGTTCTTCGATTGCTTGCAGGAATAGATCTTCGTGGTCAGGTTGATCGTGCTCCGGCGTGGTCAATAACCTCTCGGAGTTGGTTTAGCGATTGCTAAGGCACAACGTCGTTGCACGTTTGTAGTCGGATCGTCAAAGTCGTCTCCACCAAATCGATAGTTATCATCTCATCGAAAGATCGGGACACCCCGCCTCTATCAAGTGGTATCAAGTGGTATCAGTTTTCAGGTTGCTCGGTGAGAATTTCCAGTTTTTCCTAGATTAGATTTATTTTCCTACCTATTGTCCAAGAAAAAGCCACAAAACAAAAGTTAGATCTATTCATCCTTTGTCCTAGCCAGACTGAGCCTTTGCAATTTTCTTTTCATTGTTTGCATTATTGAATTATCGGTTGCATCGCCGTGTCGAGTTGCTGGTCTTAGTGTCTAGTTCCTTTAGAGTTTCGAGTTCTGTTCACATTAATCACGCAGCCGCTGCATCATTATCCCATCCGTTGTCCACCATCCCATCCACCAATTTCCACCACGTGCTACGCACTGTTTATTGTCATAATCATAGTTGAGGTCACTCACATCTTCGCCAGATCGAATCTGCATCTTATCTAGTTTGTCTTGGAAAGAGGGAGAAAAAGAAGATAAAGAAAAAAAAGAGAGAAAAAAGGAAAGAAAAAAAAAGAAAAAGAGGGAGAAGAAAAAGAAAAAAAAGCGTGAGAAAAAAAAGAGAGTAGAAAAAAATTGGATCTATCTAGAATCAATCTCGTACCTGAATTCGGATTGGAATCTGTTTTGCGCACTGTTCAGTAAAACAGGTGTATCTTCCTCATACGAAGTCCGTTTTGGCTCCGTGAGTACTCAAATTGAAGATAGCGACGAGCCGTATCTAAATAGTTGCAGAAGCTACTTCAATATTTGACACCTCAAAATCGGCTTCTAAATAGGTCTTTTTGCCCTCCGAAGTTCGTGAACACAGCTTGTTCCAATTTTTCACGCCAGTTTTAGAATTCTTTAACTCCTCATATCAACTCGGAATTGAGTGATTCTTTTTGCATTGGAAAACTTGAGTTAGTAGCATTCTTTGAAAGAATTTATCAGAAAATTGTCTCAAACTTTTCAAGAGGAAAGTTGGAGAGAGAGTTGTTGTATATCCTGCTTGGCAGTTGTTTTTCATCATTATCTTCACTGCCGTTGTGATCTTCACTTATATCTTGCTGTCAAGAGCTACTTAGTATCCTTCATTGATGCTAGTTGTGCTACGCCGTGACCTTATTAGTGTTCTAGGCTCGCGTCTCTAGTCCGGTCTAGCCTAGGACCAGCACAGTACCGTCGTTGAGCGTTTATTCAACATTGCATCTTTGAATTGATTATTGCTAATCTTTTGCTACCATATATAGCCAACCCAGCTCCACATAATTCTACATCGTGTATACGTACGCTCCCCTGGCAATCGCTTTACTCAATATTCGGAGTTACTTGACACCGCTGGTTGCCGATCACCGCCTGCTGCATGGTAAGAACTTGTAAGACATTGATATTTGCTTTACTGTGAGCGTTTTACCACCACATCCTAGTAGTTATAGGAACATTATTTTTGGGTTTTGTTTCTTGTTCTACTAATCATGACAGGATCCAGAGTCAATTCATGGGCTTTGTCGATCGCGGGAGACGTGCCACCACCTTTGCAAATACCACAACCGTCACGAGAGGTGCACAAACATCCAAATGCACATGATCAGGTTAATGTATCTATACCACCATTTAATGGCCGTTTTAAACCTGCTTTATATATTGAATGGGAGTTCGACATAAAAAATATATTTGCTTCCCATAATTTCAATGAACATAAAAAGGTTAAGGTTGCGGTTGGTTCTTTCACTGGCTATGCTTTGGTTTGGTGGAGTGAATATTGTCGGTTACACCCTGATTATATACCTACTACTTGGGATGATTTGAAACTTGCCATGCGACATACTTTCGTCCCTGCTTATTATACTCGTGACATGATTAAGAAGTTGCAACACTTAAAACAAGGTAGTGAAACTGTAACAAAATATTATGATGATTTACAAACTACCTTGTTGCATTCCTCTTTAGAAGAAAGTGAAGATGATTTTATGGATAGATTTTGGGGAGGATTAAACCGTGATATTCAAGAGATATTAATTCATGAAGAGTGTTATCCTATGGACCATTTGTTTCATCTTGCTTGCAAAGCTGAACAGGAAATAAAACGACGTGTTGGCCACGAGGAGAACAAGCGCACGGTGCACATTCCAAGAGTTGATATGATTGTTCCTTCAACTACTAGGCATACTATGACAACCACATCCGTTGTTATCAGGACTACATCGCCTCCACCATGTGACACATCGGCCCCGAGAGTGGCTACATCATCTGAGTTGATCATAAGAGGTAATGACAAAGGTACTGATCTTCTGTCACACCCTAGCTAGTCATGCATTAGAGTGTGTGCATCATGTTTAAAATTCCATTTAACTTGAAATGGGGATCTGTGAAACCCTCAGAATCATTTCTGAAAATGACCCAAATAAAAATTTCTCCAAAAGGGTCCAAGAAAATGCTCATGTTGATCTCTGAAAATATTGGACAGAGATAAAAATCAAACCAATATTTTTAGTGGCTCATGGACATTTATTTTGGGCATTTGGAATTAATGCATAAATATTTGCTTTGGAAATATATTTCTATATATATTAATATATGTCCAAATATTATGCCAATTATAAAGGAGCTTTGGAATAATATATCTAGCCCCTGAAAAATTTGGCATAAGTTAAATAAATGATTTAATATATTATTTAAATCAAAACAAATGTCAGAAATTAGAAAACAGAAAAAAATAAAAGGGAGAAGCTTACCTGGGCTCCTCCACTGTGCAGCCCATCCAGCTGGCCGGCCCAGCCAGCAGGCGGCCCAGCCCGCCTCCCTCCTCTGTCGTCTTCGTCCCGACAGAGGGAGGGGAGTGTGGCCGGCGCGCGCGCGCGCCACCGCGCCACGCCACCTCTCTCCCTGCTTGCCTGCCCTCCCCTCCTCGCTCGATGCCCCGGACGACGCCACGCCTCCCCCCCTGCTCTCTCTCACTCTCCCCCGGCTCTCCCCTCCTCTCCCTCGCTCTCTCTCTCACACGGCCGAACACCACCGTCGCCGCCGTTCGCCATAGCAGCCATCTCCGGCCACCCCTCGCTCCCCCGACTAGCTCAGAAGCTCCGCCACAACCCCCTCTTCTTCCCCACCGCTCCACGGGCCTCCGGAAGCCCTGCATCGCCGCCACGTCGCCGTTCCCCTCTTCGGGCTCCGACCATCATCGCCGACGAATTCGCCGTCTCCAGCGCGTCTCCGAGCCCGCTTCGACGCCCACTGCAACCGCGGTGAGCCCCCGAGTCGTTTCCCCCTTCTTCCCGGGTCTCTTTCGACCTCTAGGCCTTAGCCCCACCTTGGCCGAGAGCTCCACGACGCCGGCGATGTCGCCGTCGTGGCCACGGTCACCGTAGCGCCCAACCGAGCACACTATTGTGCTCCACGCCTCACTAGGAGCACGCAGCACGCACCAACGCCTCCCCAAACACCCTGCAACGCTGACTCCGACCACACCCGAACTCCGGCTGCCGCTCACGAGCTCGCCGTCGACGGTACCGGCCACCCCAGGCTCGGACACCACCACCGTTCGACGCGCGGGAGCAAGAGCTCTCCAACGAGCCCAAGAACGGCCTCGCCCGTGCCCTGTAGCGCGATCCCGCATCGCGCCGCCGTCTCGGGCCTCGCCGGCGTCACGTCGCCGGTGGGTTTGACCCACCTTGACCACGGCAGGACCCCCCTGAGTCCCTGACAGGTGGGCCCAGCCCTGTAGCTAATTAAGATTAGCGCTAACCACTGTTAGTTAACCCCCTAACACTGACCAGTGGGCCCCAGCGCCACTAATTAGTAATTAGGATTAATTTAACCCTATTTAACCCCCCTGTCACTGACGTGTGGGCCCCACACGTCAGGTTTGACCTCAGCCAACCGCAGTTGACCACTGACGTCATGATGACGTCATGCTGGCGCAATAACTATAATTTCTGGATTTAATTTAAATCAGGAAATTCCAGAATATTAGTTAAACTTCAAAAATTCATAACTTTTATTCTGTAACTCCAAATTGGACAAATTATATATGAAAAATGATCAAAAAAATCCAATCTATCCATCTGTACTATTTTCATGCATGATCAAACAAGTTAAATTGATGTTTTAAGCAGAACAAGGAAAAGCACTTTAAAAGGCCATGTTTGAGTTTGAAATTTGAATCTTTGATTCAAATTTGTTCAAACCCTTCTGGTTTTAGTTGCATTAGCCCAACACACTCATATTGCCATGTTTCATGCATGCATCATATTGTTGCACATTGTTTGGTGATGGTTGTGTATCGGTGTCCTTTGCGACAGGTTCTGCCTCCGAGGAGTACCGTGATTACCCTAACGAAGAACCGTATCAGTGCATCGAACCATCAGGCAAGCAACCAACCATTTGATCATATCGATACAATCCCATGTTCTTGCTCCTGCTCTCTTTTACTGCATTAAGACAACGCGTTTCAAACTGCTGTGTGCTACGGTAGTTGAACCCATTTCCTTTGCATGACCTGTCATTGCCACAGTAACTAGATGAAACCCACTAGCATGTGTAGGAGTTGATTGAGCCATATGTATGTGTTGTTCCTACCTTGCTATGCCTGCTATGCTTAGAGTCGTGTCAGGTCTGGTTCATCTGGGTGATGGGCTAGAGTGAAATGATTATGTCGGTAATGAGAGTGGTGTGGTGAACACGATTTGGTAAAGGTATCGATGAGAGGCCATGTAGGAGTACATGGTGGGTTGTTTCATTGAAGCCGACCTTAAGCACTGAGATCTGTATGCGTGATTTAAGATACAGCTACTACCATGCATTGGGCCCTGAAATATGACCCCGCTCGACTTCTTATTCACCCTAGCTCTCTGTCCAGGAGTTGCAAGTAGTTTCTGGTGTTTGTAGCCTACTGGAGGCCGTGGACAGCGCTGACCGTAGGGGTGGGCTGTGGTGCGGTAGGTACGTGGCCGGGTGTACCGAATACCCGTTAGGTATCTCGGGAACCCTGTTCACATCGTTCGGGGCCGTATGGGAAACCTCGGCCGGACTCCCTGCGGATGGAACCTGAATAGGCGATAAACCTGGACTAGAGGCTTAAGTGTTTAGGTAGGTCGTGGTCTACACCCACGTCGGCTTTCGCTTGAAGTCTGCCGAGCACATGTCGTGTGCAGACGCTAAGTGGTGGAAACATGTATGAAGAAGTACACCCCTGCAGGGTTATCATAATCTATTCGAATAGCCGCGTCCGTGGTAAAGGACTACTTGGTTGCCTATACAGTTCATAGACAAGTAAATGGAAACTGTTAAAAGCCTCAAGATAAGTGTGAGTGCCGAGGATGGCTCTTCCGTAGGAAGACGGAGGTGGATCCTCGGTAGTGTATTGAAGTGGTGAGTAGTGGACTCGTGTGCGCAAAACCATTTCAAGTTGGAGTATCGTAGGATAGCCTAGCCAAGAGTCAAAGCTGGCTTGCTGCAATAACTCCACCAACCCTTCTTGATACTAAGCATGTATGTAGGATCTGATGTAAGTCTTGCTGAGTACCTTTGTACTCATGTTGCTATAATTTACATTTTTTACAGAAGACGCTGCAACCCTTCTGATGGGTTCTATGTAGACGTTGACATCAACGAGTAGGCTAAAGACCCAGGTGGTGACCCTGAGCTTGTGAAGGACCACGTAGTATAGCTAGGCTTTCCAAGCCTCTTTTATTTTACTAGTTGTCTGTACTCAGACAAGTTACTTCCGCTGCTGGTTTGTATGACTGTATGACTTGTATGTTGGGTCGTGAGACCCGTACCTTTGTGTATGTTATGTATGGCCCTCTGAGCCTTAAATAAAGTACTTGTGTCGTAGAGTCATGTTGTGATGCTTCGTTGTATTTGCACATATCGAGCATATTGTGTGTATGATTGAAATGCTTGGTATGTGTGGGATCTGACTATCTAGTTGTTTATCTTTAGTAGCCTCTCTTACCAGGAAATGTCTCCTAGTGTTACCGCTGAGCCATGGTAGCTTGCTACTGCTCTGGAACACTTAGGCTGGCCGGCATGTGTCCTTCTTCGTTCCTGTGTCTGTCCCTTTGGGGAAATGTCACGCTTTGAGTACCGGAGTCCTGCTAGCCCGCTACAGCCCGGTTTACCGGAGTCCTGCTAGCCCAGTGCTACAGCCCGGACCCATTTGCTGATGACCGACACGTTCGAAGCTGGGTCATGGATGCCTGTCCCTGTAAGTCTGTGCCACTTTGGGTTTACGACTAGTCATGTCAGCCCGGGCTCTTTATCATATGGATGCTAGCGACACTATCATATACGTGAGCCAAAATGCGCAAACGGTCCCGGGCAAAGGTAAGGAGACACCCGTGGGGATACCGTGCGTGAGGCCGCAAGGTGATATGAGGTGTTACCGGCTAGATCGATGTGACATCGAGTCGGGGTCCTGACAGCGTTGGCATCAGAGCCAGGCTGCCTGTAGGTTCTCCAAGCCAAACTGGTCGATGTTGAGTCTAGAAATTCTTTAGTTATATGTAGGGGAATTGTTTGTGGGATGGAACGTAAGGCTCTTTTTACTCCTTTATCTTATGACATTCTGATCTGAGTCAGTCCATTCTTCTACCGGGGGATAAGGAATTAGGATCTGTTCTCTCTATCAGGATCACGTGTTACTAATCAGTAGTACCTTATAAGTTTGATGGATACAAGCCTAGTTCAGTTCTACTACCATATTATGTTGTTAGAATGGATTCAGAACTTTGATATGATGATGATGAGTGTGTATGTAATCCTTTGTCAAATGTCTCAAAATCCTTCTTGAGCATTTACAGCTGTTATGCTGCCGAAATTTCGCTAGAAATTCTAATGCCTTTGCATTATGATTGTGCTTTCAGATGGCCACTCGCGACCTCAATCAAGTGGTTCGCCTGACTCGATGCCTAGATGTACCCGGCCATACTG
>NC_041389.1:212795533-212811154 GCF_002162155.2 Triticum dicoccoides | reverse complement strand
ACGAAATTCCCCCCTCTTCCTCCATATATACAGCCCTTAGGGCATCGTTTAGACTTTGGGGTTTTGTTTAGATTAAAAGTTTGCCATAGCTGCAACTTCGCGTACTTCGTTTGTGTTCAACGACCAGACAAAGGCGTCACAGAACCCCACCTTGATCAATAAAGCTTTCATCTTATATTCGCAATATCCAGATTGCAATCTCAGTTTCTTGCTTGTTCTTCGTTTGCTCGCAGGAAACAGACCCTCGTGGTCAGGTTGATCGTGCTCCGGCGTGGTCAATAACCTCTCGGAGTTGGTTTAGCGATTGCTAAGGCGCGACGTCCTCGCACGTTCGTAGTCGGATCGTCAAAGTCGACTTCCACCAAAGCGAAATCCACCATCTCATCGAAAGACGGGACACCTTTGCCTCTATCAAAAGGGGAGGACTTTAACCCGAGCCAGGGTCCCATTGATACAGAGCTGCTGATGATATCTGGTGGCGGGAGGTCCCATGGCTCCATAGCCATGGGAGATGGACTTATCCGTTGTCCTAGCACTCTCCCGGAGATCAAGGCGCGCCAGTCAAACTCCGCTCCTGAGATAAGGCCTCGTGAACGGCCAGTCCAACTCGCCATCAAGGTTAGTTATACGTACTCAGCTATCTTTCTCCATTACATTGTGTGCGCTTCCATCAATGATTACAAATGGTCATGTGAGTGGTGTTGCAGGCTGCTATACAGAGTGAGAGAGATAGAACGGAGAAACTTTTGGCGGAGGCGGCGGAGAGGTAGCAGGAGTTGGAGGAGAAGACGACAAAGATGTTGGAGGGGGAGAGGGCACGGAATGACATGCAGGCAAGGGCCATGTACGGGCTCCTTGTGGTAAGTTTCTTCTGCAGATTACTTGCTAGTCTTAACATTTGAGTCTCATTACTAACTAGTATGACTCTATTGTGAAAACCAAATGTGCAGTCTGTGTGCGAGAAGTTCGGTCAGACCGCTCCGCCGATGCCAGTGATTGCTCCTGGGAGCACGGTGAGTTTAATTTGAATGGACATTACTTGCTAGTCTTAACATTTGAGTGTCATAATGCTAATGAGACATTGGAAATGATCTTTGGTGCAGCTTAACTCCAGAAACGCATCGCACGATCCTTCTCCAGCTACCGGCGCGAGCCAGCCCGCTCCTTCTCCAGCTACCGGCGCGAGCCAGCCCGCTCCTACACCTCCGTGATCACGGTAAGTTTCTCTAGTGTTTTGCTTAACAAATGCATAAAGACCTAGACTTAGCTTTATTTCCTCCAATATGCTTACCATAATGACCTAGAGTTAGCTTCTTTTCCTCCAAAATGACTTAATAAGCTTACTGACCTCATAAACCGTCCATTCTACCTAAGTTAGCTCTAAAATGACTCATTTTACCTTAGTTAGCTTACAAGTGATCCAATTTATCCAAGTTAGCTCTAAAATGACCCATTTTATGTAGATTAGCTCCTAAATGATCCATTTCACCCACATTAGCTTTAAAATGACCCATTCCACCTAGGTTAGCTCCAAAATGACCCATTTCACCTAGGTTAGCTCCAAAATGACCCATTTCACCTAAGTTAGCTAAAAAACGATCCATTTTACCTTAGTTAGCTCAAAAACGTGGCATTTCACCTAGGTTAGCTCATAAACGACCCATTTGACCTAGCTTAGCTCATAAATGACCCATTTCACCTAGGTTAGCTCATAAACAACCTATTTCACCTAGGTTAGCTCATAAACGACCCATTTCACCTAGGTTTGCTCATAAACGACTCATTTCACCTAACTTAGCTCATAAACGACCCATTTCACCTAGGTTTGCTCATAAACGACTCATTTCACCTAGGTTTGCTCATAAACGACCCATTTCACCTAGGTTTGCTCATAAACGACCCATTTCACCTAACTTAGCTCCAAAATGATCCATTTCACCTAGGATAGCTCATAAACTACCCATTTCACCTAGGTTAGCTCATATACGATACATTTCACCTAAGTTAGTTAATATATGGCATATACTTCTTCTTCTAGTCTTCTTCTTCTATTCTTTTTCTTCTAGTCTAATTCTTCGTCTAGTCTTCTTTTTCTAACTTTCTTATTTGTCATTTTGCAGGTTTCATTCACTTCACGGAAGCCAGCTTCCTATGATGGATTACTTGCTTTTTCCTGTTTTTTCCTTTGATGCACTTGTATTCTGCTCGCTTGCTATGAAGAAACTTTGCATATTGTAATATGTATGGATCGATGGAACTATGTGATGGATATATATGTGATGTGAAATTTTTGATGGATATATATGTGATGGATATATATGTGATGTGATGGAACTATGTGATGGATATTTATGTGATGGATATATATGTGCTGTAAATTTTTTATTGTGATAATTGTTGGATATAAGAAAAACAGAAAAAAAAGAGGCAGTGCAGGCTCTTTGCCGTCCGCGGCAGACGGCAAAGACCCCTTTGCCGTCGGTGGCAGACGGCAAAGGGGGCACGTGGCGCCCACCTGTGCTTCCTGGGGTGGACAATTTGGCCAATTTGCCGACAGTGGCGGACGGCAAAGCCTCGCTGACGGCAAAGACTTCTCCTTTGCCGTCCGCCGGGCGGACGGCAAAAAAAAAGGGCGTTGAGGTATTGCTGATGTCACCTGGCGGACGGCAAAGAGGCGCACTAATTTTCCGTCTGCTGGTGGACGGCAAAGGCCGCCGTTAGCCGCCTAACGGAGTGACAATGGTGGACGTGCTACATTTTGCCGTCCCCCCTCTTTGCCGTCCGCCGCTGTAGGCAAAGGGCTCTTTGCCGTCCGCCGTGGAAAGCAGACAGCAAAGGACCTGTTTGCCGACCCTATCTTGGCCATCTGTGTTTGCCGTCAGCCGTCCCTGCCTTTGCCGTCCGCCATGGCAGATGGCAAAGTACTGGATTCCTGTAGTGTTACATACACTGGCCGTCAAAATTTGCCAGCAGTGCAAACAAACGCGACAGCAATACAAGAGCATAACTGAAACGACTTAAAAAGAGCTCAAGAAACGTCATCCTGGGTATCCACCATGCTGGCAATAAGCTTAGCAAGCTTATTAGCTTTGTCCTGTTTGGTGCTAAAATCCTCGAACGCTTGTTGTTGCACCAGAAAGTATGCATCTGAATACTCCAGGGACTTTCGCAGTCCTTTCACTTCTTATCGCAGCACAGCTGATCGATTTCTTTCAGCTTGTAGTTGAGACTCAAGAAACTGAACTGATTCAGACAGTGAGTTTGAATAGCTTCTGCAAGCGGTAGTGGCCAGTAACTCGAACACTAAACCAAGACAAGACTTTGGGGTTGTCTCACTGTCTTCAAGATAGTCTTCCTTAGCTGTTTTATCAGCTTTGTTGGAGACTGATAGAGGCGGGGTGTCCCGATCTTTCGATGAGATGGTAACTATCGATTTGGTGGAGACAACTTTGACGATCCGACTACAAACGTGCACGACGTTGCGCCTTAGCAATCGCTAAACCAATCTCCAGAGGTTATTGACCACGCCGGTGCACGATCAACCTGACCACGAAGGTCTATTCCTGCAAGCAATCGAAGAACGAGCAAGAATGTGATAAAAGCAATCTGAATATTGCAAATATGTATGAAGTATTGATAAAGGTGGGGATCCGAAAGCGGTCTTGGTCTGGTCGTTGGACACAAACGAAGTACACGAAGTTGCGTTGGCTAACTTTTAACTAAACAAATCCCAAGGAAAAAGCTACTAGATGGATCTACTTATATAGGAGCAAGGGGTGGCGGCCAAGGAGGTGGGAGGACGTCCCAAGGCAGCCTAAAACTAACCCTAGGTCGTACAAGGCTCATGGGCCCAAGTGGAGGTGATGTAACACCTTTGGACTTGTAGTTTGACTCGGATTCTGCTGCAGCATCAGATTGTTTCGTCCACAACTCAACGCTCCGGACGAATTTGAACGTGATTCCAATTGGGTTGGAAAGTGCACGAAATCTAGTTTCCAACAAAAAAAGAATCACCCAATTCGGAGTCTGTATGAAAAACTTGTGTGCGTTTTGAGTCAGGTATGTCTGTGCAGTCCGAATCTGAATCCAGAACGTGAGAGACTTGGACTCTATCTTCTCTTGGGCCAAAAGTGACGTGAGAGAACTTTTTGGACAGCAAATAAACATCTCTTTCTTCCTTATCTTCATATGTGGATTGTACAAATGTCCCATACACCTGCAATTAGACAAAACACAAAAGTGTGTGAAGTATTTTTGTTCTGCATAACATAAATAGATTATTGAATAGTTTGCACTAGAAATCACCTGACAAATATGCATATATGCAATATTTTTGATCATATCCAAGATAGTCATGTCCTCATCATCCTCCCCTTCTTGAAAATAAAGCCGTCCTCGGCGTTGCTTAATCTGAAATGTGGCTAACAAAAGAGACAAGGTGTACATGTTGTATATGTATATGTCATCCATTTTTACTTCCCTTGATTTTTGCATATATGACACATGAATAGATGAGTACCTTGCATAGTTCATAAAATCTAAAGCCAAAAAATTAGCACAAGAAGTAGAAGGCATGAAAATATTGCAACTCAGTTTGCACATATAAGTGAAGCTCTTATTCATTTCAAAAGATTGACAATGTTCATCATTAAACCATCCCAACATTGGTGAATAAACCTCACTTGCATCAAATTTACATGCTACAACATGCTTAAATAAGCAAACATGCAATAAGTCATTCAACACAGAATCATCACCAAGATTAGAGGTCATATCAAAATGATTAAACATTGGTTCTTTTGCATCAATAGTTAATACAATGGGTGCACTCAAAATTGTTGGTATTTCAGTTGTTTGATCACATGGCAAAGTCAAATTATCAATGTAGTCCTCCAAAATAGGTGGTGTGATCAAAGTAGTGGGTAGCTCATCAGATGGTGCATTCAAATTGACAAGGCATTCATCATTCTCATGTAGAGATGGAAGATCAGTACCTTTGTCATTACCTCTTATGATCAACTCAGATGATGTAGCCACTCTCGGGGGCGATGTGTCACATGGTGGAGGTGATGTAGTCCTGACAACAACGGATGTGGTTGTCATAGTATGCCTAGTAGTTGAAGGAACAAACATATCAACTCTTGGAATGTGCACCGTGCGCTTGTTCTCCTCGTGGCCAACACGTCGTTTTATTTCCTGTTCAGCTTTGCAAGCAAGATGAAACAAATGGTCCATAGGATAACACTCTTCATGAATTAGTATCTCTTGAATATCACGGTTTAATCCTCCCCAAAATCTATCCATAAAATCATCTTCACTTTCTTCTAAAGAGGAATGCAACAAGGTAGTTTGTAAATCATCATAATATTTTGTTACAGTTTCACTACCTTGTTTTAAGTGTTGCAGCTTCTTAATCATGTCACGAGTATAATAAGCAGGGACGAAAGTATGTCGCATGGCAAGTTTCAAATCATCCCAAGTAGTAGGTATATAATCAGGGTGTAACCGACAATATTCACTCCACCAAACCAAAGCATAACTAGTGAAAGAACCAACCGCAACCTTAACCTTTTTATGTTCATCGAAATTATGGGAAGCAAATATATTTTTTATGTCGAACTCCCATTCAATATATAAAGCAGGTTTAAAACGGCCATTAAATGGTGGTATAGATACATTAACCTGATCATGTGCATTTGGATGTTTGTGCACCTCTCGTGACGGTTGTGGTATTTGCAAAGGTGGTGGCACGTCTCCCGCGATCGACAAAGCCCATGAATTGACTCTGGATCCTGTCATGATTAGTAGAACAAGAAACAAAACACAAAAATAATGTTCCTATAACTACTAGGATGTGGTGGTAAAACGCTCACAGTAAAGCAAATATCAATGTCTTACAAGTTCTTACCATGCAGCAGGCGGTGATCGGCAACCAGCGGTGTCAAGTAACTCCGAATATTGAGTGAAGCGATTGCCAGGGGAGCGTATGTATACACGGTGTAGAAATATGTGGAGCTAGGTTGGCTATATATGGTAGCAAAATATTAGCAATAATCAATTCAAAGATGCAATGTTGAATAAACGCTCAACGACGGTACTGTGCTGGTCCTAGGCTAGACCGGACTAGAGACGCGAGCCTAGAACACTAATGAGGTCACGGCGTAGCACAACTAGCATCAATGAAAGATACTAAGTAGCTCTGGACAGCAAGATATAAGTGAAGATCACAGCAACAGTAAAGATAATGATGAAAAACAACTGCCAAACAGGATATACAACAACTCTCTCTCCAACTTTCCTCTTGAAAAGTTTGAGCCAATTTTCTGATAAATTCTTTCAAAGAATGCTACTAACTCAAGCTTTCCAATGCAAAAAGAATCACTCAATTCCGAGTTGATATGAGGAGTCAAAGAATTCTAAAACTGGCCTGAAAAATTGGAACAAGCTGTGTTCACGAACTTCAGAGGGCAAAACGACCTATTTAGAAGCCGATTTTGAGGTGTCAAATATTGAACTAGTTTCTGAAACTATTTAGATGCGACTCGTCGCTAGCTTCAATTTGAGTACTCACGGAGCCAAAACGGACTTCGTATGAGGAATACACACCTGTTTTACTGAACAGTGCGCAAAACAGATTCCAATCCGAATTCAGGTACGAGATTGATTCTAGATAGATCCGATTTTTTTTCTTCTCTCTTTTCTTTTCACGCCTTTTTTTCCTTTTTCTTCTCCCTATTTTTCTTTTTTTTTCTTTCCTTTTTTCTCTTTTTTTCCTTGATCTTCTTTTTCTCCCTCTTTCCAAGACAAACTAGATAAGATGCAGATTCGATCAGGCGAAGATGTGAGTGACCTCAACTATGATTATGACAATAAACAGTGCGTAGCACATGGTGGAAATTGGTGGATGGGATGGTGGACAGCGGATGGGATAATGATGCAGCGGCTGCGTGACTAATGTGAACAGAACTCGAAACTCTAAAGAAACTAGGCACTAAGACCAGCAACTCGACACGGCGATGCAACCGATAATTCAATAATGCAAACAATGAAAAGAAAATTGCAAAGGCTCAGTCTGGCTAGGACAAAGGATGAATAGATCTAACTTTTGTTTTGTGGCTTTTTCTTGGACAATAGGTAAGAAAATAAATCTAATCTAGGAAAAACTGGAAATTCTCACCGAGCAACCTGAAAATTGATACCACTTGATAGAGGCGGGGTGTCCCGATCTTTCGATGAGATGGTAACTATCGATTTGGTGGAGACGACTTTGACGATCCGACTACAAATGTGCACGACGTTGCGCCTTAGCAATCGCTAAACCAATCTCCAGAGGTTATTGACCACGCCGGTGCACAATCAACCTGACCACGAAGGTCTATTCCTGCAAGCAATCGAAGAACGAGCAAGAATATGATAAAAGCAATCTGAATATTGCAAATATGTATGAAGTATTGATAAAGGTGGGGATCCGAAAGCGGTCTTGGTCTGGTCGTTGGACACAAACGAAGTACACGAAGTTGCGTTGGCTAACTTTTAACTAAACAAATCCCAAGGAAAAAGCTACTAGATGGATCTACTTATATAGGAGCAAGGGGTGGCGGCCAAGGAGGTGGGAGGACGTCCCAAGGCAGCCTAAAACTAACCCTAGGTCGTACAAGGCTCATGGGCCCAAGTGGAGGTGATGTAACACCTTTGGACTTGTAGTTTGACTCGGATTCTGCTGCAGCATCAGATTGTTTCGTCCACAACTCAACGCTCCGGACAAATTTGAAGGTGATTCCAATTGGGTTGGAAAGTGCACGAAATCTAGTTTCCAACAAAAAAAGAATCACCCAATTCGGAGTCCGTATGAAAAACTTGTGTGCGTTTTGAGTCAGGTATGTCTGTGCAGTCCGAATCTGAATCCAGAACGTGAGAGACTTGGACTCTATCTTCTCTTGGGCCAAAAGTGACGTGAGAGAACTTTTTGGACAGCAAATAAACATCTCTTTCTTCCTTATCTTCATATGTGGATTGTACAAATGTCCCATACACCTGCAATTAGACAAAACACAAAAGTGTGTGAAGTATTTTTGTTCTGCATAACATAAATAGATTATTGAATAGTTTGCACTAGAAATCACCTGACAAATATGCATATATGCAATATTTTTGATGATATCCAAGGTAGTCATGTCCTCATCAGAGACCAACAAGGATGTCTCACTATCCTGAACCTTATTTGCATTACTTCCTTTACCATTGCTTAATAAGGCGCTCTTCCCCAATATTCTGTCAGCATTCTAAAAGAAGAAACAAGCCGACACATAACAAGTTTAGCATGTACTAGTAGATGAAACTCATTTCGGTGAACCAATTTATTAGTAAGGTGGACTGGATTAAACTAACAAGTCTTCTATTGCCAAGTACTAGTACATAATAAAAGCATCAAACAAACATATATCTATGTCCTATGGTCACTGCATTGTCTTGCGAAATCAAAATAGAGACATGGTTCAAATCATATCAGTTCCATACAATGCAGCAGTGAAAGAATACAAAGCGTGGGAACCTACACGGCATAACAAGAGTTCAGATGGGTACCACGGGTCTACATGTACAACAACACTATTTGCTCTGTTGTGATGCTAGTAATGTGCATGATATGAAAAGTCAACTATGTACACAATTGAAATTGAAATCAATAGAGCTATTGATAAGAGCAAACCTGTTAAAGAAACATGCGTGAACATACCTGCTGTGCCATTGGAGTTTCGATTGGATCCTTCAATTTAAAAATAAGTTTGTATGAGTAAATACAGTGATACAAGAGCAAAGCACTATGCAGGATAGCAATCATAGTTAAAAAAGGCGTGCCTAAGCAGCACTTAAGCGCGCCTAGGCTCTAGGCGTTGGCAAAATGCATTGCGCATAGGTACAGTTAATCTGTGCATAACTGCACATAAGCATGCGCCTTGGTAAGTAAAGCGCAAGGCGGTTGCAAAAGACACAATTAACGCCTAACGCTTTTTTGAACTATGATTGCAATGGAATCTTAAATTAGAACAGTTGTTCTTCAGGTTTAGGCACTTGTTCTACATGAGCAGAGTACAGTAAGACGCAAGAATATAGTACTTAAAAATAGAAATTGAGCTTATAGACCTTACCACATTCTTGGTTCAGGACCAGTACAGAACAAGGGGTTCCCAGTCATCCTCCATGAATTGTGTCTTGGGAGAACGTAAGGGAATTTGATGAGTTTCTTTGCCAGTGAAGTATGTTTTCTTCAGATAATTCTGATACTGCCACCAAGCACTCTTAAATATAGCAAAGGTATTCGCACAGGTTACCTCATCCTGAATTTCCAAATCGGTCCTTCTCTATAGAGAAAAATGGGAAAATTTGATGTATCATAACCATCATGGAGGTAGGATGTATGGGACAAAGCAAAGTAATTGCCATGAATAACATTATTTACACATAACTCCTGGACAAACACCTGCAACTAGCATTTTCCTTCATCTTCAGTATAATATTTCCATGATGGGAAGATACGCACATAGGATTTAACAACATCAAATGCGATAGATGCTAAACTACGACTAGCTGGTTGTGCTTCCTCCACGGGAATAGGCGTACTAACTGGTGAAGTTGTGTCGGATGTTGGGTTCGGGCAGACCCTTAAGGTTCGAATTCTAGGGTGTGCGCGAAGATCTTCCCCCTACCAATCCACATCTGATAGCCTCGCGAGAATCTAAGCTAAACGATGAACAACACGAGGGACACAAGATTTATACTGGTTCGGGCCACCGTTGTGGTGTAATACCCTACTCCAGTGTGTGGTGTGGTGGATTGCCTCAGGGGCTGATGATGAACAGTACAAGGGGAAGAACAGCCTCGCGAGAGGTGTTCTTGGGCTGGTGTGATGAACTACTTGGGAGAGTTCGATCACCTCTCGATCGGATGCGGACTCTATGAGATGCCCTCTACTGTGGTGGCTAGCTCTATATATAGAGGCCCTGGTCCTCTTCCGAAATATTGAGCGGGAAGGGCGCCAACAATGGCCATAGGGGAACATCTAGTACAAGCTATCCTGACTAAAGTTGGTCTTCGGCTGCCAAAGGCACTGGCGATGACGCTGCCTTGGGCTCCACGGTGACCTCCATCCTGCCACTCTGCTGGTCTTGGTCTAGTTGCACCGAAATGGTAACCTTTGTCTGATGCCTTAGTACTCCACGCCCGTGCTTGCCCCCTTTGCACCAAAGTGGAAACAAGGACACTGCGCAGGTCGGCGCCCGCCTGGTCTTGATTGTCACGCCTTGCGTCACGAGCATCTCGCAAGGCACCCTTGCCTTGATCTCTCCGCCTCCTCGCGAGTCTGCCTGGCGAGGCCGCTCCTGAGGAAGCCTTGCGTCGTCTGCCTCGCGAGGCTTGTCCCCTTGTGAGGGTCTTGAGTTTGCGTAGATGAAGATGGGCCGTACTGGGCCACCACTCGAGCCATGCCGCAGGCCGCAGGCAGGCAAGTCTGGGGAACCCCGTTCCCAGGACGCCGACAGTAGCCCCCGGGCCCAAGGCGCACTCGGACTTGGCTTAGCAGAGAAGCGAAAGGGTAAGTGCGGAGCGCCACGGGCCCCAACAGCCTGCGGCCTTGGGCGCCGCGTGACAGTTGATTGGACGTGGGCATCTTCGCTTCCCCATGGTGCCTCAACAACTGCCCGACTTGACAAGTCCCTGCATGCAAAAATGAGTCATGATTACCTGCGATTGTGGAGGCCGACGGTTGGCTCCCGCTGCACATCTTCCTCCTTGCTTCTTGTTTCTCCCCACCCCAGCTGCTCGCCGTGCCCCATGGCGCCGCCGAAGAGGTTCTCAGCCGCGGAGAAAGGAAAGGCTCGTTGGGAAGGGCCTGACTCTCCTCCGCCCAAGCGCGGCCGAGGTCGTCCCCGCAAGCATCCCACGACTCCTATAGTGGCTCCCCGTGGTCGCGTCGGTGATCTCCCGCGTGGCGACGGGCGTTTGGTGGGTGAGGGGAGGCGCATCGTGGCCGCGCGGCCTCCCAGGCCGCGCTTCCACTCGGCTGAGGTGCTGCCGGAGTTCGTCGTGTGGTTGGCGGACCCAACCGGCAGCTTGCTCCAGCTTCCCTGCTTTTTCGCGGGCGAACTCCTGGCCGGCGCTCCTGGCGGCCTCTGGCTTCAAGCGGACGGCTGCTGCAGCAAGGCCTCTTGGGTCTCACTGGAGATCTCCATCGCTGGGAACGTGGCTTTGGCCCGTGGCTGGCAAACGTTTGCCCGCGCGCGTGGCCTGGGCCGGTGGTGCACCCTGCATTTCAAGTTTGACAGTGATGCCACCCTCTACGTGAGGGTGTTTGTAGAAGACGGCCGCCGCGTTGGGTGCTGCCCCGAAGATGATGACGGCAACCGGGTGCTCAGCCTCGGCGATGGCCGAGATGAAGACGAAGGTGGGCGCATGGTCGGCGGTGTTCGTAGCTCGCCAAGCTTCAGCGGCTCCCCTTCAGACGACAGCTCCTCCAGCGGCGGCCATGACCAGCCACCGCGCCGTCGCGCTCGCCTTGAGGGGGTTAGTGGGTCATCCTGTCGTCGCGCCTCCATGAAGCGTGAGGAGGGGTCCGATTGAGCTCCGAAGGGCAGTACGAACCCCCGCCATGAGTCGTCGGCGGGCAAGCCGCGTCTATTTTGTTTTTCTCCCTTTCCTGTACAAAGAGAGAGTAGTGTGGGGGCCCATGGGGGCGTGCTGGACTGTTGATGTTAACTACTATGCTATTTTCATTATTCCCGTGCTGTGTTTCGGTGTTGCGTGCTCATGTGTAGGAACAACTTAGCTCGGGGGGACTTGCCGCAGTCCTTGCTTCTCGAGGCTGAGGCCTCGTCGTGCGTCTCGAGGCCTGCAAAAATTAGTCAGGGGGATAACTCTCGAACCTGGTCGTGAGGGATACCGGCTCAGGTCCTGCTTTCGTGTCGCGATGTCCGTGGGGCATGGACCAGGAGAAGTGCTCCCGTGGTGAACTTGAATAGGGGAGCCTCACGAGACGGGGTCAGAAAGCACTCGTGAGGGCGCCCGCGCAGCCCCCTCGCGAGGCTTGCGAAAGAGAAGATGAGTCAGGCGAGCAACAAAGGCAGAGAATCATGGGCCGGGGATGGCGACAACGCTAGAAGCAACTCCAATAACATTTCATATAAGGATGAACAAGCCAACTGTAGAAAGCAAATGAAAAAGCCGTGTTCGGCACCTAATCTAGTCTTCGACGTCTTCTCACTAGCGCGGAGCTAAGTGCTACCACTGGGCATGGGCGGGAGCCCCCAAGGCCCGAGGGCGGCTCTCGGGAGACTCCGGGGCTTGTACATCCCCAACTCATTATTACGTGAGAGTGTCACGGGCGGCGAGCTTCACAGGCACCGGGCATTTCTCGGGGCGATAAGCTTCACAGGCGTTGGCCTTCTTCACAGGCACCGGGCCTTTCTTGGCACGACAAGCTTCACATGTGCTGGGCCTTCTTTACAGGCACTGGGCCTCTCTTCAAGGGTAGAACTTCCAGAGGTGCTGGATGTTCCACGCGTTCGGGATGGGCACCCCCTCCTGGGTCTCCAAGCGTGCGGCGCCAGGTCTAGAAACATGAACAACCTTGAACGGGCCCTCCCACATGGGCGAGAGCTTGTGCAACCATACCCTGGAGAGCACCTACCTGAGCACGAGGTCACCTACCTTGAGGGTCCTGGGGCGGATGTCGCGGCAGTGGTACCGCCGCAATGCCTGTTGGTATCTCGCTGCCCGAAGCGTAGCCTCTCGACGGTGTTCCTCCCCCAGCACGAGGTCCATCCCCCGCATGGCGTCCTGTTGTGCTTCATTGAAAGCCAGGACCCGCGCAGAGCCACGCCTGACCTCGTGAGGGAGGACCGCCTCAGCTCCGTAGACGAGGAAGAACGGGGGTTTGCCGATCGACTTGGTAGAGGTTGTGCGGATGGACCATAGCACGGACTGGAGCTCGTCGTACCAGCCCCTGCCGCAGGCCTACAGCTTCTTCTTTAAGGTCCTGGTTTTGAGGCCTTTCAGGACCTCCGCGTTGGCATGTTCAGCCTGTCCATTGCTCCGAGGGTGTGCCACCAAAGCGTAGCATATCAGCGTTCCAAGGTTAACACAATATGTTTTGAAGAGATTGCTGGTGAACTGCGAACTGTTGTCGGTGATAATGCAATTGGGCTCCCCAGACTGGCTCACGAGGCCCTTGATGAATCTGACCGCTGAACCAGCCGGGATGGTGTAGACAGTTTCCACCTCTGCCCACTTGGTGAACTTGTCAATGGTGACGTAGAGGTAGCGGTAGCCCCCTGGTGCCCGGGTAAACAGGCCCAGGATGTCTAGTCCCCAAAAAGCGAACGACCATGAGAGGGGGATGGTCTGCAGGCCCTGAGCCGGTTGATGAATCTGCTTGGCGTGGAATTGACAGGCTTCACAAGCTTTCACCAGCTCGATTGTGTCGTTGAGTGCTGTTGGCCAATAGAACCCGCTCCGAAACGCCTTGCCGACGAGGGTCCGTGAAGACGAGTGGTGCCTACAATCTCCACCATGAATGTCTGCCAACAACTCTTTCCCTTGCTCCCTGGACATGCAACGCAGGGAAACATCATTCGGTCGCTTTTGGTAGAGCTCTTTGTCTTGGATGCAGTAGGCCGTGGCCTACCGCGCCACGCATTCTGCGTCCTCCTCCTTCTCTGGCAGAGTCCCTTGCATCAGGTAATCTTTGAATCCCGCGGTCCAACATCCCTCCCGCGGCTCCAGCGCCAGGAGCAGGCACGCTCCTAAGGTCGGGCCACAGGCTGGAGCTCCCGAGGCAGGCGGTTGAGGGAGCTCCTCCCGAGGCTGCGCTGTACTTTATAATGATGGTGCTGCTGAGGGTTTGAAGAGTCGTTCCTCGAAGACGCTGGGCTCCTGAGACAGCCGCCTGGACGCCCTCCTAGTGATGTCATCAGCCTCTTGATTGGTGCCACGGGGTACATGATGCAACTCTAACCCCCAAAACTGCTTTTCCATCCTGCGGACCTCCGCAAGATATGCTTCCATGTGTTCGTCCTTTGGCTCGTACACATTGTTGGAGAAGTTGACGAGGAGTTGTGAATCGCCCTTGATGATGAGGCGCTTTACCCCCATGGCGGCTGCAACTTTCAAGCCTGCTATCAGGCCCTCGTATTCTTCTATGTAGTTGGAGACCTTCTCTCCATGCGGGAAACAGAGCTGCACGGGATAATAGAGCTTGTCCTGAGTGGGGGATGTGAGCACTGCGCCAGCCCCTGCGCCATGTCGCGAGAATGCTCCATCAAAGTACATGACCCAGCCGTCCGGTGCATCACTTCCTAGGGAAAGCGACCGATCCTCGCCCTCTCCGAGCCCTGGCGCCTCTGTCCATTCCACCATGAAATCTGCGAGTGCGGCTCCTTTCATGCTTGATTCCAACTGAAATGCTTGCAACTCGATGTTCCATTCGGCGACTCTTCCAGCTGAGTTGGGGCTCCTGAGCACCCTTTCCAAGGGGTATGCCGAGACGACCTTGATGGGGTGACCTTGAAAGTAGTGACATAGCTTGCGTGAGGCCACTAGTAACGCGAGCAAGAGTTTTTGAGACATGGGGTATCGTGCCTTTGCATCCCGCAGCACTGTGCTAATGAAGTACACGGTATGCTCGACGAGATTGGGGGCACTGACGTGGCCTGCGTCTTCAGGTGGTCGAGGCGCCTCCTGAGATGACGGAGCCCCCAGCGCTTGGTCGCTTGGCGGGGCCTCTTCCTTCTTGGGTGCGTCCCCCTGCTGAGGCTGATTCTCATCTGCTGCGGGCGTGGTCTTCGTGAGGTCTTCTTGTCCTTGTGCTGCCGCCACCGGGGTTGCGACCGACGCGGTCTTGACCCAGCATTCCTCCCGAACCGCCACCAGGGCTGCGCTGGCGGAGTAGGGCGTGGCTGCAAGGTAGAGTACCAAGGGCTCCTGAGGGCGTGGAGCCACCATCACCGGAGGGCTGGTCAGGTACTTCTTGAGATCTTGGAATGCCTTGTCAGCCTCTTCAGTCCATTCGAACGGGCCCTTCTCCTTCATCAGCTTGAAGAATGGCAGGGCTCGTTCTCCCACACTACAAAAAAAAGACACATCCGTGACATTTTGGGCCGAACGATTTTTTTTCTGTCATACATATGACACTTCTATGACAATAATTGTGACAAAGCCCGGTATCATCATAGATGTGGTGGCTCCTACTTCTGTGACAAAAAATCAAGAAAGAAAATGGGGTTTTCATCCTGGGCGGGCCGGAGACGTAGCTGCATGACATTCTTTGGGCCATCCATGACGGAAAAAGCCGTGGTAGAAGCGAGGGGGAGGAAAATTTCGGGGAGTTGCCAGTTACGGTGGGAGGTCGATCGGGGATGGAGCAATGCGCGTTTCTCACGTACGTATGCGCGTGTGTGTGCGAGGCGTTGGCTCTAACTGAAGCTGAGCGAGGCGTTGGGCTCTAACTGAACCCGAGCGATTGCACTACAGGCTACGCGTTACTGAACCCGAGGGATCGATCGATGGCTGTTAACTGAACCCGACGGAGCAATTCCTTCACTACTGCTGCTAACTGAAGCCGATCGATTGGAT
>NC_041389.1:212791983-212794674 GCF_002162155.2 Triticum dicoccoides | reverse complement strand
CGCCACACCCCTCCCGATTAACAGGACCCCCGTTTCGATTGTATGAGGTCCGTTTCCTCCGTTTTGCGGTACGCCACACCCCTCCAGATCAACGGGGCCCCCGTTTCGACCGTAGGAGGTCCGTTTCCTCCGTTTTGCAGTACGCCACACCCCTCCCGATCAACAGGACCCCCGTTTCGACCGTAGGAGGTCCGTTTCCTCCATTTTGCGGTATGCATGACTAGGCGTTCGAGACCCCGCCCGTATGTACACATACGTGACCGTATTTTCTTTCTTGCACCCTGGCCGCTGTACGTACGTGTACATGCTACGTGCGCGCCTCTACTATGACACGTGCGCGCCTCTACTACGACACGTGCGCGCCTCTACATCGACCAGTATGTACGTACACGTTCGCGACCAGGATGACAACTCTACGTACGCTTCAACCAGGTGGGTCCCGACTGTCAGGCACTTCCTTGCCTGTGAAGATGTAGCTGGTGGGTCCCAGCAGTCAGGGGGGTGAATCGTTTTTTTTTTGCCCGGACGCACTTCCTTGCGCCCGAAGGTGTAGCTGCTGGGTCCCAGCAGTCAGGGGGCGAATCATTTTTTTTGCCCGAACGCACTTCCTTGTGTGCGAAGGTGTAGCTGCTGAGTCCCAGCAGTCAGGGGGGCGCATCACTTTTTTTTGCTCGGACGCACTTCCTTGCATGCGAAGGTGTAGCTCGTGGGTCCCAGCAGTCAGGGGGTGAATCATTTTTTCACGAAATATGGTGGCCCGTCCGGTGGGTCCCCGCTGTCAGGTGGAGGAATAATTATTTTGCGCGTAATAAGGAGGCACTTGCTTGCGGCTGCCATGGACCCAGCTATCAGCCTTTCCACGTACAGTCCACGTCCGATGGAAGTCGTTCCTTGACCACGTTGACCATGCCGCGCCAAGAGCACCACAGCGGTGGACGACGGCGAGGCCTAGGAAGGGGACGACGCGGAGCCGGGGAAGACGCGGTAGTGTGCACATGCGGAGAGTAGTACGAGGGTTCACTAGTTCGGCTGCGCTGCCATCGCCGCAGAATAACAGGGGGTGTGGGTCAGTGGGTGAGTGGAGGGATGGCCTGGCCAGCGGTGGGAGTAGTAGGGGGCGGTGAGGCCTCCGCGGCAGCACAACCGGCCATGAGAGGCAGGAGCAGGCGGCACGACCGGCGCTGTTTTGGGCGACTGGAGTAAGAAGACCAGAGGTTGAAGAAGCACGACGGCCGTTGGATGGACATCGTACGGTCACTGCAGCTAGAATTGTTTATAGTGACTAAGTTGACAAAGGCCTTGGTACGTCAACTTAGTAGGCCCGCAGGTCAGCTAGAAATGGTGCGCCCCAGATGTCAGGGGGATGAATCATTTTTGGGTGGGTGAAGTTAGAATATCCGAGATTGAAGAAGAAGCACGACATCCGTTGGATGGACATCCAACGGCCACTGCTGCTAGAACCGTGTGTTGACTATAAGTTGACAAAGCCTTGCATACCCGTCAACACTGTTTTTTTAGGGGACGCGTCAACTTAGTAAGGCCATAAGTGTGTGGCAAAGAACTTATAGCCCATTTGAGATTTGTAAGAATGTGTAGCCCATTTTTGAATTCTAATGGAATTTACTACAGCCCATTTACAGCTTGTTAAAAGTACAACCCATTTCAACCAACCGTTCAAAACAGAATTCAATAAAATTTCCCACATTTTGATGGGATCCGAATATTTTTATCCCGAAATTTTAGTCAGATTAAATACAATTTCAATATAAATTTATATTGCGTAAAAATCCAATGAAACATTCTGCTCGCAACAATTAATGAAATTAAAATTTTCAATATTCCAAAAATAATATTTTATAAAGTAATCACTCTTTGGTGCATTGTTTTATAGTTACTACCCAGTTTTTATAATTACATCCTATTTATTATTTCTTAAAGCCCATTTTCTTGTTAAGCCTAATGCATCCCTCCTAGGAAAGATTTGCAGCCCAGCGGGGCGGAGAATAAAAACTTGACCTTGCCTAGGTATTCCTAAAAAAAAGTATAGCTGGGCTAGCCATTTTCATCTTGAAAAAAATTAATATCTGGGCTGGATATCTGGCCTGGGCTAGATGGGCCACAGCCCGCCCAGTTAATACCTGCAGCGATGTTTTCGTTGTTGTTCAGAGGAGAAAAATTAAAATCTGGGGTAAACATCGAAAAACTCTGTAGTGCTCACACCTCAAAAACACAAATACTGCTCGAGCTGCTTGGTCCCAGCTGTCGGCCGCTTCTTGTGCAATTCTCTCAGTTATTGACTACTCCCTCCTTTCAGGTTTATAATGCTCAATTCAAAAATCTCCCCAATCAAGGTAGATGGCGAGTGGGGGAATACTTTTTCTAGTTTTGCAAAAGCACCTAATTAATGCTCTTGTTATCCTCAAAAAATTATGTTTATGAATGCATCAATTGCAATGCATGCATATATAAAGTACATGCATTGGTCAATTTTCTCTTAATACTTGCATGCAATGATTTAATGCACCTTGAAATCTGAACATGTGATGGAAAACAACCAAGTTGAGCCTTATAAAATGGAAAAACTAAAATTTTGAGATAAGCCCTATAAACCGGAAAGGAGGGAGTACATAGGTAGACAATGGTGTGGGACCGTGATGTCAGGAAACCAGGAGGAAGCAAAATAAATTATAG